>NW_020799125.1:10114463-10138591 GCF_003259725.1 Athene cunicularia | reverse complement strand
GGGGGATGGGGCCGGGGGGGGGGACTGGGAACAGGATACTGGCCTGGTGGGACCCTTTTTCTCTGTAGATCAATTGCTGACCCTGTGAGTTTGTTCAGTTGGAATGTGGGATTGGTGGCGCCTACCTTGCTGTGTTGTGATACCTAATGCATCAACTGCAAAACATTTTTATAGAGGTGCTTGAAGGCAGGTTTGCAATTTTCCTGTACTACTCTGCTTTTCTTCCAAGTATGCTTTTCTTACTCAAAAGAATTGGAATGAATTTAAAATGACAGAGCAGGTTTCAGTCTTTCTTGTCCAAGCAGGTTTGTTCTCATTTAGGTCGTAAATGAACATCTGTTTCTTTATCTCTACCCTTAATGGCATACTTGTCCACATCTGAAAGCAGCTGCATAATATACTACAATTGTTTGGCTTTGCTGAGCAGGCATCCTGGACCTGATGTTAGATCACAGCTGACTCTAATTTGGTGTGATCCTAGCTGCTTTACAAGACTGAATTCCTCATTTTCTTAAGTTTTAAGCTTTTTCATCTGTGCGACTTTTGTGACAAGAGCAGCAAGTGGGAGGTGAGGACTATGGTGTCATCAGATAACCTGCTGTGACCCAAGGTGTTCTGCTCATGGCTGTAGTTTTTCTTAAAAATGGGGGGGGAAGGAGTGGGGGAAAAGAAGATAAATGGTGACAGTGCATTGAATGTTTGTACTTGGTCTGTGCCTGGCAAAGCAGTGATTGATTGCTGATTTTTATTTTTTTTTTATTTTTTTTTTTTAAGCATACTCTTATATCCACATAGTAATAAAATAAGATTAGGAGCTTAAAATTGTATTGATTCATATTTCTCTCTTGAAGGTGGGAAGAAGAGCGCTACCCTGAGGGCATTAAATGGAAGTTCCTAGAGCACAAAGGTCCAGTATTTGCTCCACCATATGAACCTCTGCCTGAAAATGTCAAGTTTTATTATGATGGTGAGTTAATCTGTGTTTCCACTTGCTGGGAAGAGAAATAAACATTCTCAGGGTACTGTGGTGTTCTTCCGGGGACTGAAGAGATGAGGAGGTGGTTTTGTGTTAGTGGTTAGCTTAAGAGAAGTTCCTCAACAGCTAAGTGAAGGAAGGATCTGTGGTAGTAAAGGAACAGCCTGCTGAATTCTGCGAACCGAGTTGACACGGAGATGAACTTCTCACTCTGCTACAGTGGTAAAAGTCTCTCAGGCTACTTAACAGTGTGAGCATGCCTGAGAGTAGCAGTGTATAACCAGTAGAGTACATAATTGTATCTGCTTCATCACTGGTCACCTTTAGGCTTGCTCTGTTTTCTTTAACCCTATGAATTGCAGCTTCCCTCATCTGTGATGAAATTCATGATCACTTGGTGGCGTGTGCAGAATAAAAGACCACTGAATTTTGTTAAGAGATGATTAGGATCTTGTAGGAATGCATGGGATGAGTCTGACCTCAAGGACACAGCCCTCTGGTGTAAGTCATGGTCCCACTCAGTAACCGTTGAGTGTGGGATTCTAATATGCTGGGCTGACTGGTTGTTAGAAGCTCATGTGGAAGGGATTATATGATGTGATGCCTGCTGGAGGCCGGACTTGATGACCCGTGTGTTTCCTTTTAGTCCTGTGATCATGTTAAATGAAGTATCAAATTAACCCAGGATTGAATTAAGTGGGAGGTATTTGAATGGATGAAAATGTAATTTTTGGTGAAGTGGACATCTGGGCATGGAACTTTTCCAGGAGCAACGTGCTGTTTTCATGTGATGTGACACAGTCTTTTTAAATACTGAGAAATAGGTGCCATGCATTTTCAGCAACAATGTAGTGAAATAAACATTGCATCTCACCAAAGGCTGTCTGTAAGCAAGTAGCACAGTGATCAGGGGTGTCTACAGACTTCTTTCTTAGGGTTTGATAAGAACTTGATACAAAGTTGGAAGTTTTTGTCTTTTGTTGAAGGATGTGTGATATTTCTCCTGCTGCATAGAGAAAGGGAGGGGCAAATTGCACTATAGTTATCCCTTTGGTGCAGGCAGCAATAAGCTCCTCTTCTATCTAGCCATCCATTTCATGAAACTCTAGGAAGTGGAGAGGTTTTTGCAATCTTTGTGATGACAGAAATCCATCAATAGGCTTGACAATTATGGGGTGAGCAGGGGGGGTCTGGCAAACAAAGCAATCGCATAAGTCTTCCTTAAGAAACTAGGCAAAAAATCTGATGTCTGATTTACACAGCAGCTGCTGGGAGCCGCTCTCTGTGCTCACAAGGCATTGTCTAATTTCAAGATTATCCTAGGATGATTTGTAGAGTCCAATAATCACGCCTATGGCTGGCCAGCCAGCTGCCAGGCTGCAGGCTCTCACTGGAGGAATCTGTCCCTTGCCTAGTGATTGCATTGTGGTGAGACTGCCTGTTTTCATCTAACATAATGACTGCTGGAGCTATTGTTAGTGTCTACAATACCAGACTCAGTGAAGGAGCTAGAGCCATCTTTTAGGGCTTGACTATATGTTTGAGTGACTGTGGGTTAACAAGCTACTGCTCATACCCTAGAGGTGGCTTGAACTTGCATGTTTTTCTGTAGATGGGGCAAGGTAAGAATGTAGGTGGTGGCAGCTGCATTTCAGTCATGGCCACATGGTTTCTTCTGCTCATTATGTACCCTGATTGCTCTCTGGTTTCCAGTTTTTAAGTCAGGTAACCAGTATTCATGCCTCTGAAGTGAATCGTTTTTCTTTAAATGTCCAGTCCTGTCACTGAGAGCCTTTTCAAACCTTTCTAAAAAGGAGGAAAGTTAGGCCAATGAAATAATGTTCTAAACTGATGAGATAAAGGTGACTTGAATTTTCAGCTATTTGGAGAAATTATCAGTCATTTTAGCCCCTTAACATATTACTAACTGGACAGCCTCTTTCAAGCTAGACTTGAAGCCTGGAAAAAATGTTTCCCTTGCTGTCTCTCCCTTCCCCCATTTCCTGTTACAAGCAAACAAATGCTGTATTTTAGGTTGCAGCTTAAAAATTGGCAGAGTTACTGTTGGTTTAATTTAATTGTGGAATATTCTCAGATCATTGGGAGGCCCTTTTTCTAAGTCCTGTTTTACGAGGGTTTATAGATCTTAAGACTTTATAGCTGACTCTCATGCTTTAATTTTGGAGATGATGCAACTTTTAAAAACACATGGTAAATCAAAAGTGTTGTATTTTTTTCCAAGAGCATAGAATTAACAGTAGTATTTCTTGTATTCACTTTTGTGCAGTAAAATGGTCGTTAAAAAATCCACAGGTGTTGACTGACTGCCAGCCCATTGGGACTTTAAATATTTCTTGCAACTAGCTGGAGATGTGAGCTGCATGCAAAATCCTTCACAGGAATCACTGGCACCTCATGTGTCATCAGGAATGCAATCTGGACCAAAAAGACACTCAGTAGGAATGTTAGATGTTGAATCCACAGCTTCAGTGTTGCAGCAGCCTCTTTTCCCTTGTGTTTTAAAGTCTTCCCTTGCAGAAATTTCACTTTGTACTGCAGTCTTGCAGATAAGCTGAAATGTGACCTTTCCATGCACTGAAGGCTCATCCTTAAAAATTACTACCTTCTGAGCCTGATTTGGAGATACAGGAGTATGTTCCCACAGCAAGGGGAATGATTAGCAGAATCCTGACACATTTCCCTTCAGTGAAGGGCAGTTAAATATTTGGCATTGCTTTCTAGCCTATTTGTGGTGTGTCCATAGGAAGGGCTCTTCCTGGCTAGAAATAGCTAAAGGCTAGAAGGGGTGTTCCAAAGCGGAGTCCCTCTGGGGGTAGAAGAGGAATACAGAGACTGTATTTCCCATATGTCTTGAGTGCTGGAATATGAAATTTAATAAAATCCCTTGCTTCTTTCACTTCAAACAACAGTATCTCCCCAGGAGTGTACACACCACTGGGGTGTCTCAGCATAGGGTTTCCTGCAGGAGGCCTTTTCCCCTTCCTGCCCTGCGTCTGTCAGACCTGTCTCACATCAGATTGCTGTTGCTTTTTCTAATGTTTAGATTCCAGAGGAAACTTTTTGAAAATGTTTATGATGAAAGTCAAGCAATTGTACTCCTCTGTTTCCTTTGTCCAGCCAATTTGCTGTATTGTGTAACATTTTTAAGAAAAACTTGACTGTGGTAAAAATATAGTGTCGTTTAAGGTAGTTACTATGGCCTCTTACTGGCTTCAATTCCTGTTTACCATTTTCTTTAAAAAGAAAATCTTTCTTTGTAGGTAAAGTCATGAAGCTGAGTACCAAAGCAGAAGAAGTTGCCACATTCTTTGCAAAAATGCTTGATCATGAGTACACTACAAAGGAGATCTTCAGGAAAAACTTTTTCAAAGACTGGAGAAAGGTATGTGTGTAGTCTTGAGCTGCAGTGACTGCAGGCATGGCCAGTGTCTCCTCAGTACTACCCAGTAAAAAGTGCTGTGCACAGGAAAGTTAGCTTGAGGCAACTAGAAGCTGCCTCAGTTCATAGTTGTGGATACATTTATCCTGTAGTTTCACTAGGAAGGACCCTATTGTAAATGCCTTTCCAAACTAGCAAAGTCAGACTTCTACCCAAATTTGCCTGTTATACATGATGGGGTATAGCTGATCTGACTCTTAATGCCTTGTTGAAGAGCAAGCTTTATATTAGAAGGAAACGCCTTCCAAAGACCTAAAATCCAGATCTTCACCTCAGTTATCAGCCATGAGCCAGTCATTCAGATCAGTTGATGCAGTTTTCCTAGATGGGTTACTGGGTTTTTCTCCCTATACTTTAACAGTCCCAGCTGCTGCTCAGTGTGAGAGGGCTTTGGGAGGTGGTACAGTGTTGCCCAGTGCTCACAGAGATGAGGCAGCTGGCAGGCCAGCACTCCCTACGCTCAGCTTCCTGACATTTTCTCTTTAACTTTAGCTGGAGTGAGCATGTGCCAGAATTTGGGGATTCTTGGGGGTTTATTGTGAGAGCCTGTCTATTGTTTCTGTTTAAACTACCTGGAGTAGGTTAAGTTCTACTATGTGTGAAAACTTAGTGCTGCTTTCTTTCTGCAAGGAAATGACCTCTGAAGAGAAGAGCACTATCACCAACCTCAGCAAGTGTGACTTCACCCACATGAGCCAGTATTTCAAAGCTCAGTCGGAAGCTAGGAAACAGATGTCCAAGGAGGAGAAACAGGTACCAGTGGGAATTCTAGGAGAATTCTTGATTCTTAGCTGGCTTGTAATATCTGTGTAATCATTCCTCTGCCTGTCTTGCTGCTTATATGTCAGTGTTTACTAGCCTTCGAATTACTACTTTCATGCTAACTGTAGGAGTCTTTACTGTGCAGCGCAGGTAGGGCAAAACACTGTGTTTACAGCTTAATCTTCATCCTGACTTATAAGGATATTGATGGGGCTAGGGCTCCTGATCCTGCTTAAGTAAATAAAGAGAATAAGAAGTGCTACTTCCATGGGAGCCTTGGTCCCTGCCCAGTAATGAGCAGTGGATACTTGGTTAAGGATAGACTTGTTGTTGTTGTTGTTGTTGTTGTTGTTGTTGTTGTTAAAGAAGCTCCTTGAGTTTGGAGAGCAAAATTTGGGATAGTGGAAGGGATGCAGCAATGACATTAATGAATG
Source organism: Athene cunicularia (assembly GCF_003259725.1). NCBI lineage: Eukaryota > Metazoa > Chordata > Aves > Strigiformes > Strigidae > Athene > Athene cunicularia. The sequence goes on along the minus strand of NW_020799125.1, from coordinate 10,132,959 downwards.
AAATGAGAGAATAAATGTTAAATATCAGGTAATGCAGTTTTCTTAATAAAAAACCTAACTTTATTTTCCAGTAGCATGGCTACAGTGGCTTGTGGGGAGAGAATTAAATAGTTTTTAGATGACTGAGACTTACAGCAAGGGAAGTTGGAAACTTGCCCCAAGTTCTTAGTTGATCTTTTGACAACACTATGGTAATTGTATTTTGAGTGAGGGGCCTGGTAACTTGGAAGTATGGCCTTTGGGGTCAGAGGGGTCCCACCAACATAGAGAGCCCATGTCTTACTGCTGTTTCCACTTGATAAACACATGGGTGAGCCTTTTGCAGTTCCCATCCATGGTAGCTATTACAATGGAGCAGAAGTAGCTTTTTCAGTTGGATTCTTAGCTGGCACACCAGTGCTGTTTATGGGTTGGATGTTTTATTTTGAGCTGCGATGTTTTTATTTTTCCTTCTGTATAATTAGAGTTCAAGCACAGAAGTATGCAGTGAAATCTCAGCACATTTTTACTTAAGAGACTGTGTTCTGCTTATGATACCATTTGCTGACACAGGCTTGACATGCAGCAGGCTGGAGACATTCCTCTGCCCACTTTCCGATGCTGAGTTCAAACACAGAAGCTTGAGTTTTTACACAGAAGTTTGAGTTTTTATGCATAAACAAGATGTAAAGTCAGTAGAAGTCAAATGCTGAATATAGACTGTAAAGCAGCTGTACTGTGCTGGGGCTGCTCTTGTAGCAGTGTTATGTGGATAGAGGTAAATGCCTCTGTTGTGGCAAAATTGTAGCTGTCTTCATCAGCCCTACTCTGTTTCTCTCAAATGCAAGTTTTAAGAGAGTTTTGCACATTCTTTCCCTTTTTCCAGTTTGTACTGCTTGCATTTTATGAATGCTTTTCTGGACAGTCTGCTGCTCTTTGTGTTGATACAGCAGTTGGCATGATGGGGATCTGATTTTGAGCTATGTCTTCAGTATTAGCATGATGCGAGGTTTTTATAAGTCTTAGCATTGAGGTGTGTGTGGTGCTGGGTATACCATATCATCTTTGCTTTTGGCTTTTTGCAGAAAATCAAAGAGGAGAATGAGCGGCTATTGAAGGAATATGGTTACTGTGTGATGGACAACCACAAGGAGAGGATTGCCAACTTTAAGATTGAACCCCCAGGTCTCTTCCGAGGTCGTGGGAACCATCCCAAAATGGGCATGTTAAAGAGACGCATCATGCCAGAAGACATCATCATCAACTGCAGCAAGTGAGCATGAGATGCTTCACACCTTGCCTTTGCTTTCTAGATAGGATAGCTTCTTTTTTTAAAATCCTGTAGAGATTGATATTCAGGCACGTAGGAATACACACGCTACTTACATGAATGAGAAACTGAGTCATACAAGGAAAGACTGAACAAGGCTATCATGAGTTTCATGTAGAACTTTGTCAACTTACTTTCTTCCTTATGCCTACAGCCTACATCCGCTTAAACAGTCTTTCCTGCTAGTATTTCCAGAAATTAATTTTATTCTTCTAGGTAGGTTGTCCTACTTTGTCTTCCTTGATGTTGAAGGCTGAGGTTTGGTGGGCTTCTCTTCAGTCTTGTCCTGATAAGTGTCCACTCTATTGCAGTGTCCACAAATCAGAGCTGATCATAGAAATGTGTGTTCCCACCTGTATATAATTCTTCAGCAGTTACATATTGGTAGCAATCAAATTTCTGATCTTTAACTCTTTGCTTCAATTCACTTGATTTCCTGCTTGTGGAAATACATAGTTATATCACCTCAGTTTCTTTCCCTGTGCATTCTTTGTGTGATGGTATTCATTACTTTATTTTGATGCTGTGGAAGTCTCTTTAAATAGTTTCTATTTGCTGTTGTGTAATTCTCTGCAGGGATTCAAAGATCCCTCCCCCTCCACCAGGACACAAATGGAAGGAGGTCCGGCATGATAACAAGGTTACCTGGCTGGTGTCATGGACCGAGAACATCCAAGGCTCTATCAAATACATCATGTTGAACCCTAGCTCAAGAATTAAGGTAAAGAGCTAGGGGTTTTTTTAAAAAAAAAAAAAAAAAATACTGGTCATGTCTCCAAGAAGCAAATATAGCTGTTGGCTAGGAAAGAGGTAGGAAGTAAAGCTGTCCTGCTATTTCATCCTACACTGATTGCAAAATATAGGAAAGTTTCTGTGCTTCTGCTCCCCCTTGAAAAGAAAGAATACAATTACTGCACAGGAGAGTAGATGAAATCTGGAAAATGTCTGTTGAAAAGCATCATTGTGTTATTGCTAGTAGGAATCATTATTCTGTGTAAACCTAAAAGGAAGCAATTTATCCAAGAAGAGACTTGCTCTGGTGGGTATTTTACCTACTTCTGGCCCCAGCTTTCCCGCCTGACTGTGTAGTCAAGTTCTAACCATGGGTTGCTAATTAGTCAATTGTAGAATTCAAAATGTGGCCAGGCTACTGGCTGAGAGGGCTGAGAAGGAGCTTATGACTGAAGGAAAACAAACCCTGCTGTGGGAGCAAGTAACCAGTAACAGATCAGTTCCATAAAAGCAATGGTAAACCTGTTGAAAGACAAGTAGCCTTCAGATTTGGGGGTGGGATTTCAGTTCTTCTCATGAAGTCTTTAAGAGATTATTTTTTCCCCCCCCCGGATTGGAAACAAGGGGTTTGTCCTACAAGTATAGAGAAAAATCTCTGTTCCTTGTGAATTCATGCCCTCATTTTGCCACGGCTTGAATATATAATAATGATGATGAACTGTTGATGTTGCTTTTACATTTTATGGGTGTTTAATTACACAGCTGAAAGAACATAAGTGTCATCTGAATAAAGCAGAGGAAGCCATTTATATGTTGAGAAGCATGGAAGACATAATGTCTTTTGTGTCTTTATAGTCGCTTCCATGGAAGCATTTAATATCATGGAAATCTGAATTACCTACAGCTGCATGGCAGCATAGTTTGAAGCTGAGCTGTTCAGCAGCAAAATCTCAGTGCTTTTGTACAGTGAGACCATTTGCCACACACAGATTTGCAAAACCTTAAGTTGCAGATTGGAACTGGTCCTCTGCCTGCTTTCTAATGCTGACTCTATTCCAACTTTCTCTGCAGGGTGAGAAGGACTGGCAGAAGTACGAGACAGCTCGAAGGTTGAAGAAGTGCGTAGATAAAATCCGAAATCAATATCGAGAAGACTGGAAATCCAAAGAGATGAAAGTACGGCAGAGAGCTGTGGCACTGTACTTCATTGACAAAGTAAGGCTTGTTCCCCAGCACACTCCTCTTACTTTTCCCCTCCTGCTGGGAGCACTTGGGAACGCTGTGTGTCTGTTCCTACAGCAGAATTGAGCCCAGTTACTAAGAAGATATCCTTTCCTAGTGGGCAGGCTCCCATCTCCTTTTCCTTCCCATTACCTGAAATCCAGAGCAATGAACTATTGTACTGAGCATGGCTATTTCAGGCAGCATTGTTTTAGTACAGGCAAAAATCACAGTCTGGTTCCAGAATCTCCCAGTTGGATTACTGGGAAGTTTGTGTGGGGCCTTTTGTCTTCAGCTGTTTCAGTTTTCATGCTGGGAATCTCTGCTGGTTTGTCACCTCTTTAGTTTGAGGTCACAGTTATGAGGTTTCATAATTATGTTAATTTTTTCACCACAGCATAAAGAAAACTGCAGTTGTACTGATGCATTTAAAGCTATTTAAAACCAGTTCCCGGAGAGCTGTTGCCCTGGTAGTGTATGGTGTCTTTACCAGCTAAATTAACATGTTTTGTTCAAAATTGTTGTAAACCAGGCAACTTTGATTTGAATAATTACGGTTTCATATAAACACTGAAAGTTTTTCTTCAAAAATTCGAAATTGGTTTAGCCAGTGCTGTCAAAACACATTTATTAATGCAGCCAAATGTAGCCTTTAGATAATTTATATAACCCAGTGTTTTATATGCTATTTAAAGTGTATTTATTTAGCATGCAGCGAAGAGGTAGGATCACAGAAGATAGACAACTGAACTTTATGATTTTCTATCAAGTTGAGTTCAGGTAGAAGTCAGTTTGAATTTTTTAAAAGATACCAAACATTTTTGAAATGGATTTCTCGTAGTATTGTCTTACAGTTTGAGTTACTTTAATGAGTGAAAATCTTCCTTTAAACTTCTCTTAAAAAAAAAAAAACAACAAAATAAAAAAACAAACAAACAAAAAAACCCCCACAGGTATTCTCGTAGATTGGTAGATTTGTGGCTTTAGTGAAGGGTTATTTGAAACAGAATTAAAGATACCTTAAGGTGGGTTTCATTAGAATTTTGTAAGTGTCAGCTTTATTCACTCAAATGCATTTTCTCCCTGTCTCTTCTCCTACAGACACTGCTCATTCTGGGCCAGTGTCTGAAAGTTCCCAGCATCTATACATTACTGAGATGGTTTGAAATGCTTACCTTTCTTGTCTTGATATAAATGTAGCTTGCACTGAGAGCTGGCAATGAAAAAGAAGAAGGAGAGACAGCTGACACCGTGGGCTGCTGCTCTCTGAGAGTAGAACACATCAAGCTTCATCCAGAACTGGATGGTCAGGAATACGTGGTTGAGTTCGACTTCCTCGGAAAAGACTCCATCCGATACTACAACAAAGTCCCCGTTGAGAAGAGAGTAAGGCATCTCCACAAACACGTATACAGATTGAATTGCAGAAGAATGTGGTCGACACAGTTTTGGTGGCAGTAACAGGGTGCTTCATCACTGGTCAGATACCTAGCAGAAAATAAGTCAGTTAATGTTCTTCCCTTTTTATTGGCAGTGCTGTGCAAGAAGCCTGCCAGTGGTGTCACATAACGCAGCAGATGAGGTGTTTAAATATCTTGCTGCTCTTCCCTGTGGTCTCGGTGTCAAGAGTTGGCATAACATAACTGCAACAGCAATGTTAGATGAGTTTTTTGGGTCTCATGCTGGTCAGCAGAGTTGGTTTTCACACCTGTAGATGGTTCTAGGTGAGTTCTAGGAGATTTCGAGGCCCATATGACAAGTAATAGCATAAGAGGTTCTGAAATAGTGCTGAATGGCACAGTAGCAGCTGGACTTGAGCTTTCATGGTACTATCTTCTCTGTCGTGGTGGTTTTGTTCATGATGGAGCTAAGCACTCACTGAGGTAAGTCTTGATCTTGGGTGCTCCAGAGCATACAGAGTAGGTGCACTAATAGTTCTGGCCTATAAACCTGGGTATCTACCAACTAAGACTTGTTTCTTAGGCAGTGTTAATTCCTTTATTTCTTTGTCATCCACCAATTTCAAATCTGCTGTGATCTTGACCTCATTCCAAAGTAAGTCCCCATCCAGCTGTGTGAACTTGGAGGGCACTATCCAAAAAGACTTTTGTTTTTGTGGGTGCAACAGCTTTGCATCTAGCCCACAGCTCTGCAGTCAGCATAGTGTGTTAGATACCATGTGTATAATACTGTGGCAGTTGTAATGACAATCAGCAGTAAATGTTGGCCTCTTGGGGAGCAAAACAATGGAAAAAAAACAAACTACAGCTGCTATAGAAATGAACATGTGCTGGAATTCTTACTTCCTTGTTTAAAGCAGAAAACATTTTGCCTTTTTTAATTTATTTGTGTTGGTATCTCTTGGTGTCTCTTCAGTGTTTGCAATGGGGAAATGATTATTGCGGAATTAGAAATCTTTGTATATTAGGTGTCTACAGAAGAATGTGTGTTATGGAGAAGCTGGGAACTGGGGATTTGAAGCATGCAGAGCCTGGGATTTTGTGGTCTCTCTATAATCAAAGATGCTTTTATTATTCTCCCTACCTCAGTGAGACTTGTTTGGGATGGAACTGTATGAAACTTTTAATGCAGCAATGAGAAGGGTTGGGTTTTGGTAGCTTCACTCCATGTGAAAAGGCTCAGGGGTCTCTTTGGCTAGGGTGGTGATGGAGAGTAGGGGAAAGGTGGTAGCTTTGGGGTTTATTTCTCTGTTAGGTATCTAAGCCAGAGCAGAATCGGGTCTCCTCCAGTTTTGATCTAAATGATGAGGATAAAGGGCATTGAATGCTCAGGAATTCTGTTGCTGGGAAGAAACCTTCAACAAAAGTGGGTCTTTGCCTGCAGGGAAGCAACATCCAGCATTGTCACTGTTGCCTGAAAACAGCTTAAGTGGCTCCCTGGCAGTGTTGCTTCCGTATGTATTACTGCTACCAAGTGCTGTCTGGTCTGTGTGCCTGAAGTTGCCGGTTTCCTTTTCCTGCAGGTGTTTAAGAATCTCCAGCTGTTCATGGAGAACAAGCAGCCTGAGGATGACCTCTTTGACCGCCTCAATGTAAGCACGTAGTTAATGGTGAGAGTTGGTGGTAGAGCACCATGAACAGGCTCACTGTGCACCAGACAATAGCAGCTGCTCTGTTCCAGAAATGGTTTCAGTGGCAGATTTTCTTCCAGAGCTGTCCTGAGCAGCCTAAAAGCAGTGAGAGTCTGTCTCAATCTGGTGTCTGTATTGTCCACTGTGCCCACAGGTTCCTGAAGCAGTGGGCTTTGGTCCTGGTGAGCCTGGCTAGCTCTGACTTGGGGAGGTTTTTTCAGAGTTCAGAGATGATGATTGTGTGAGGTGACAGATTTTCAGATGCCATCCCTATCTGCACATTTGGCTCTATGGGAGCACTGTGGTGGTTCGGGCACCTTCCCTGGGATGGGACAGGCACATTTCTACCTGTTGGGAACCAAAACCTCCACACTGAAGAAAATTTTTTGGCCACTTGTGGTACTTGATACTAATCTATCTACCAATCTTGTTGGTTCTTTCCTGTGGTTTTAGTGGTGTGGCCACTCTGTTGTGGTTAGGTTTGAATACACTAGGCTTCAGCTGTCTTTTGTCAGCCGTGTGTCCAGAGATTTCACGAATGCTGTGGTCAATTCTAGTGCTAACTGTCATCTCCTTTCTGCTTCCTTAGACCAGTATCTTAAATAAACACCTTCAAGACCTTATGGAGGGACTGACAGCCAAGGTATTCCGTACTTACAATGCCTCCATCACGCTACAGCAGCAGCTCAAGGAGCTCACTAATCGTAAGTCTTGTGCTTGACACTGTGACGGGAACAGATCTTACCCCACAATACAGACCTGGCTTCCTTAGCTCAGCCACAAGCCCTAGATGTGTACACCACTTCCTTGTTGTAATTCTCCTGATACAAATGTCAGACAGCTGAGGTATGACGAAATATCTGCTGCCAGACAATCGTTTGGGGTAGTTGAGCAGTCCAGCATTGGGGCAGGGCAGAGCTCACTGAAGTGTGCATGCTGGTTTATGCCTGTCCTTTACCAAATCTCTGATTTGCTTTCTGTTAATTATAAATTGTTGTAGGTAGCAGGCAAGGCAGGTGTAACAGCCCCTTGTTTTTCTTGGCTGCTTGTTCATAACCTCTTTCTACCTGCTAGCTTGTAAAAGTGGGAACATTGGATCTGTGAAGCCCAGGTATCTTGAGCAGTATGGTCCTGCTGTTCTCTGCTCTGAGCATGGATGTGCTTTCTGTCTTTTAAGTGGCAAGTGGTGTCTTTGTTGCTACGAAGAAACCATTGCAGAAAGAGTTGGGGCCCAGGATGGAAGTGGTCAGGCTCTTACAACTGTACTTAAGAGTGCAGTGTTGAGACTGGCCCTTCAGAGGGGAAGGTCAGTTCTGCAGTGTTTGTGAGCTTGCAGAGTCAGTGGGACACTGGCTGGGGCTGCACAGCCCTGGAGAACCCACTTGTTCACTGCTTTCTTGTACTTTGCAGCGGACGACAACATCCCAGCGAAGATCCTTTCCTATAACCGTGCCAACAGAGCGGTTGCCATTTTGTGTAACCACCAGAGGGCTCCGCCGAAGACCTTCGAGAAGTCCATGATGAACCTGCAGAGCAAGGTACCCCCCTCGCCCAGCTCTTGGGCTGGGGCAGGGCTCCCAGTACTGCATCTCGGGAGTCATGTTTCCTTTCACTTGGGGTGAAGCAGAAGCAGAGCCTGCTTTTCCCTGTCAGGAGTTGGTTAGTGCTGCATCAGAAATGCACCTGCTTGGAGAGGAGTAGTGAGCTGAAAGGAACACCTTTGTCTGAGTTGTCTTGTGAAGACCAAGACCGGACCTTTTTCATCTGTCCTTCATTCCATAGCTGTGTGATCTGCTGCCATTGAAACTTCAGAGCAGCAGTCTCTAGCTCTGATTTGTGTCCCCTAAAGAACCCACAGTGGGCCCCCACTCCTGTTGCATGAATCCCAGGCCTCTGTCAGTGCAGGCTGTGTACGTGGTACATTATGCCCCTCTGACTTGACCTCTTCCTTTGCAGATTGTTTCTGGTGAAGGCCATGAGGTCCAAAGGGGTTAGGTCTGTTCCTGGTCTGGCTTTAGAATAACCTTCACAATAAGGACTTCTGGTTTGGCACTGCAGTGTCCCCTGCTTCTGTAACACCTAACATGGCTGCCTTCACCCTAGATCTTAGAGCTTGGGGGATGTTTAAGGGGGTTGAACAGGGGCTGCAAAACGCTAAATCTCCCTGAATCCTAAACTTACTGGAGAAGAACTGCTTGAAGCCTTAACAGCTTTCAGCCTGTAGGATTTGGGGCAAAAACTGGTTTCTGCTGAGGGAACAGGGATTGTCCTTCCATGTTATAGGGAGAGTTAGTAGTGGAGGCAGACAAGCTGCCTGGAGGGGCTGTTGGCCAGGCCCAGGCCAAGCCAATTCCTTCACCTGCTTGGTTGTAGCTGTGTGAGAAAGCTCCCAGCATCACATTGTCTTTGGAAATGAGTGGGGGACACTTTAACCACACCAGGCTTTGCAGTGAGCTGAAAGGCCAGTGGCCTAACTGTTCTGCAGAAGTGGGTCTGACCACTGGTAGATTCTGAACGTGGTCACTCCCTGGGTCATGCTGCTCAGGGGTGACTGCCACAGTTGTCAGCAGCTTGTTCACAGTGCTGCCATCTGGTTTTGCCTCTCCTAGATTGATGCCAAGAAGGAGCAGTTAGCTGATGCCAGGAGAGAACTGAAAAGCGCCAAAGCTGATGCCAAGGTCCGGAGGGATGAGAAGTCTAAAAAGTAAGGCTGGTGTTACTAGGCTGTGCAATGCTCCCAGTACTCTCTACTCCAAATAGGTCCTTCACCCTGTATTCTGCTTTCCCCAGATCTGGGAAGACTTCCTCAGGCTTTCCTGTCCCCTCTTTATTTTGTGCATGAAGAAATGGCCTTCCAGTCGAGGGACTGTAGGGTGGTCTGACACTGCAGTTCCTAATTAGTCTCCACAGTGTCTCTTAGCCCTCGGAGCTGAGCATCAGCCAGTGCTCAACCACCCTGCTGCCGAGGACCCAGCAGAGCAATGGATCAAGTGTGCAGCATTGCCATCTTAATGGGGGGCCAGGAGTTACACAATTGCACAGGCACTTTTCTGGGTTCTGCTCTGCTCCATTGGAAGCCCACGGTACAGACAATGTACTTGGGCTCTGTGTGGGCTCTGTAGAATAGCCACAGGGGTGCTGAGTTAAGAGAGCTCTGAAAGCAGAATCACAGCATGACTATTACAGAGGGATAGATGGGCTGGTTTTAAAGTGGGTGTAGCATCAGTACAGTTCAGGCTGTTGCCTCCAATCCTTTAAAACAAAACTGCTGCTTCAGATTTCTGTTCTGCGTCTTTGAAAATGTCAGTTCTTAATTGCATGTGCTGAGTGTTTCGTGTCGCCATCTGTGCTGACACAGCTGCCCTTTGTGCCTGGTGGCATTGCTTACCTTGAGCAGAGTCCCTTTGGGTTCCCACAGCGCTGCCACCTCAAGCCTAGCAGGGCATTAAGAATTACATCTTTTGATTCTTTCCCACCCCAGGACGGTGGAGAGCAAGAAGAAAGCAGTGCAGAGGATTGAGGAGCAGCTGATGAAGCTGGAGGTTCAGGCTACAGATAGGGAGGAGAACAAGCAGATTGCTTTGGGCACCTCCAAACTCAACTATCTGGATCCCAGGATCTCCGTTGCTTGGTAAGTATCTGCTGGGGTGTGCTGGAAGGAACCACCTCGTCACTTCTGTCTTGTCCCCCCAGTTAGCAGACAAGGGCTGTGGCTGAGAGCAGTGCCCCTGTGCTGCCAGAGACGTCTGTCTCTGTGGCCTTCCCTTATATCTTCAAATGGTTTCAGGAAGTTATAAGAGTCTCTTGAGGCAAGTGTAACACCCCAGCCAAGGCCAGCACTGTGCTGGGAGGCGATGGGTCTGAGAGTCTGCTGGATCCGACAGCAGGAGGCTGGTGGTGCTCAGCTGGGTGGCATGTCCTGTAGTGGAGCAGGGCTTAGGACGGTGCTGGGGAACGCAGGGCAGTTCTGCTGCACAGCGAGGGCTCCAGTGCCTGTGCTGTGTTGACTCTAACAGCGTCTCCTCTTCTGCAGGTGTAAGAAGTGGGGAATTCCTATAGAGAAGATTTATAACAAAACCCAACGAGAGAAATTTGCCTGGGCTATCGACATGGCAGAAGAAGACTATGAGTTTTAACCTGTTTTTAATGAGCTGAATTTTATGGGAAAAAAAAAAAAAAAGGGGAGTAGCCTGGTTTTTAGGGAGATTGATAAACTGTGAGCCTTACTTGTCCTTGGATGCTGGGGAAGGGGGAGGAAAGGGGCAAGTGAGCATCAGATATAACAGCCAACATCTTGCAGAAAGCATAACCTGGAAATATCCTAAAGGAGCTGAGCCAGTTGTCCTATGGACAACTTATTTAAAAATGTTTCAGAGATCCAAATTCTAGCTGTCTGGTTTGTGTGGTTTTTCTCTTGAGGCAGGGCAAGTGGATGGGGGATTTGTCAACCTTCCGCCAGGCAAATTCACCATCACACTGAGAGCGTGGGAATCTTTAGCTACTGTATACAAAATCCAATTATATTGGTGCGTTTTTACAGTTAGGGTTTTGCAATAACTTCTATATTTTAATAGAAAATGGACTCCTTAACCCCTGCCCTTCCCCTCCCCCTCCCACCCCATTTCAGAATTTAACAAATAAACAAAATTTAAGAAACCCAACGCACCTGTTACAGCTGTCTCTTTAGTCATGGATATACCCAAATCTTTTTAAATTTGTCACTTGAAACAGTCATGGCATTGGAACATGAATTACAAATATCCACCACATTTGTTCAGAGCAAAGCGTGATGGGAAATCGGCCTCCTGACTTGAGTGTTCCTTTTTTAAATGTGAATTTTTATTTCTTTTAATTATTTTAAAATATTTAAACAGGTTTTTTTCTTCTTGATCTTAAAGATCGTGTAGATTTGGGGAGTGGGTGGGGGGAGGGGGCCGTGTGTTGGGGAGATGCGTGTGGAATTTGAGGACAAGTGAAATTGGCAACAAATGACATTCCCATCACCCTTTGTTCTGAACATGCTCTGTACACGTCAAGAATATCTACTTTTTAGGTTTGTCAGACTGTTTTACCTTTCCCCCCTTTTTTTCTAAGCCCCACTCCCCTCTTTTACTTGAAAGATTTTATTGTGTAAAAAGAAGTTTCACAGGTCAATAAATTTCGAGGGAAATGAGCATTGGTCCAAAAAAGGAAAATAATCAAGATTTTAGGGCTTTTATTTTTTCTTTTGTAATTGTGTAAAAAAATTTTAAAAAAATAAAAAGCAGAATTTTAATGTGAAACCTTTTTTTGCTATAATCATTAGTCTTAGAGGCATTGTTAGCGTAGTGTGTGTGCGAAGACCATTTCCTGCAGCCTTTCCTCAACAAGTATCTTCTATTTTTATCATGAATTCCCTTTTAATCAACTGTAGGTTATTTAAAATAAATTCCTACAACTTAACTGAGTGTTGGTGTCTGTGTGTTCTTTCACCTCGGGCCCTGGGCCGTGAGGTCACCATGGTGTCTAGGTTGGGGGGCGTTGATGGCACCACGTTGTCTCTGCAGCCCCCGTACAGCAGCACTGCCTCTGGAGAGAGATGCTCAAACCTTTCTCACTTGAACAGGGCTGCACAGAGAGGACGTTGAGGCCATGCCAAGGGCCGAGAGGGTTGGGATTGACCCAGCAGTTGTGTCTTCATCAGGGGTGAGCTGGTTCATAACGCTGCCGGGGATCTGAAGTAAAGCACCTGGCCATGGCTGGCTTTTGGAAGGGATGATGCTTCCCGCAGCTGCTAACGTTGCCCCAGTGTTTAGAGTAACAGGCCCTGCTGCTTGCTTGTGTCGAGGCACGGTGGCTCTGGGGTAGGGCTGTATGGTCACATAGCCAGACCCACAGTGGGTGGAGAAAGGGGGTGTTTTGGACCCCTGGTAGGGGCACAAAGAGCTGACCAGGCTTTCCCACCAGCCTGCGATCCTGCTGCTTGCTCACGAGCTGTGTCAGTGCTGGGGTTTGAGCTGGTCCATCAGCTCACCTGGTCCCCAGATCCCTCATCTGTGCTCCCCACAGGGCAGTGTGTGCTTGTCAGGGTTGGTGTGTGCGCCCCTGGCGGAAACTGCCTTGAAATTGCACTTAAATAGCAGCAGCCCGACACTCCAAGCTCTCAGGTACAGGGCTGCCCCGTTCCTGTTCCCACCCCCAGCAGGGATTGCCTGAAGGATTTTACTCCTTTAGTAAGAAGCTCTTGGTCCCTGCTGGAGCCCTGTCCAGGGTCAGGCTGTACAGCCAGCCTGGGAGCCTGCCCACCCCTCTATCCTCCTGGCTTCAGGGAACGGGTAATGCTGCTTCCTGGGACTCGGTGGCTGAATTTGTGAGTTAGTGCCAGCATCAGGAAGGTGTTTTGGCATCTGTATTCAGGGCCCTTCAAGCATCCTCCGAAGTAGAGGTTATCACTTTAGTGCAATGAGAAGTGACCCGAGGCAGCAGGAGCAAGGGGCACAGTCAGGCTGACCTCTGGCAGGGAAAAGGGGGCAGCAGTGCTTGTTTGGACCCAGGTGGCCCCCATAGCAAGGTGGTTTTCAGCTCCTGTGCCTTCAAAGAGGCTGTTCTCAGGGAGAGCCAGGACACACTGCAGCCAGGTACACCAGGAAGCGTGAGGAAGGATGTAGGGAGTGTCTGGGCTTTCCTTCACTCCAGGTAGCTGGAGAATGTGAGGTTGGAAGAGACCTCAAGGATTATCTGGTCCAACTGTTCTTGGCAAAAGCACTGTCTAGACAAGATGGCCCAGCACCCTGTCCAGCTTAACAGTGTCCAATATTGGGGAATCCACCACTTCCTTGTGGAGGTTATTCCAGTGGCTGACTGTTCTTACTGTGAAAAATTTTCCTCTTGTGTCCACTCAGAATCTCCCCAGGAGTAACTTGTACCCATTACCTGTTGTGTTTTCCATGTGGCTCCTTGTAAAAAGGGAGTCTCCATCTTCTTTGTAACCACCCTTTAAATACTGGAACATGGTGATAAGATCTCTCCTAACCCACCTCTTCTCAAGGCTGAACAAACCCAATTCTCTCAGCCTTTCCTTACATGGCAGGCTGCCAGGTCCTTTGATCATCTTTGTGGCCCTGCTTTGGACCCTGTCCAGCCTGGCCACATGTTTTTTGCATAGCATTTGATCTTTGTGTCCAGGCTGTGTGTGCTCAGGAGCCTGGAAGCTCTGGCAGAAAGCAGGTTGATTCAGCCCAGTGCTCGAGCTCTCAGCAGGGGTGGCTGTGGAGGAGGAGACAGGAGCTGGGGCTGGGGCAGGGCTGCTGGGGCTGGAGCTGCATGCGGAGGGTGCTGCGGGAAGTGGGGCTGCTCTTGGGTGCCCATCTGCTGCTTGGCACAAGGAGCTGCAGGGAGCAGGGTGGAGGGCAGGGGGTGGTCTCCCCTCTGCTGTACAAGCTTGGAATCCTCCACTCCTCCTGGGGAGACAATGGGCCCCAGGAGCTGGCAGAGGGGAGTCCTGTGTTCCTGTAGCTGGGAAGGACACGCTCTGTCACTGCCTCACTGATCCTTCCTGCTTCACCCCACCTGACCAGCACTCACTGTGGGTTTCCATGTAAGTGCACCTCTGCAGCGGTTTGCTTTGCCACCCATGGGCCATCTTCTCACCTGGTCCTGGGAAAACCCCATCCTGGTGCAGCAAAGAGCAAGAGCAGCAGGATGTGGTGAGACCTGAGCTGCTCTTCCTGGCAGGGTTTCTCTGCTGACTTCTATTAGTCTGCAGCCTTCCACAGGGAGGAGGATGGAGTGAGAGCAGCACCTTCCTTTCCCCTCCTGGCTGGGAAGGATCTGGAGGCTGGGCAGGCACAGGGGCAATGAGGCTGATGGATGCATCCATCTCCCTAGCGCTGGAGAGCAGCCCAGGGCCTGGTGTCCTTGGGGAGCCTGGAGCAGACACGGGCCCTGCTGCTTCCACAAGCACCTCCCAGGTACCCCAGTGCTGGGGCAGCACTTGCTGGGCTCCCAAACCCCACAAGGGGGGCTGCGGGGTTGGGCTCAACCAGCCACAGGAGCCTCTCGCAGCCAGCCCTGAGCAGGGCTTCCTGCTGCCCGCTGCGATATTTTCAGACGCTTTATTGTGGCTGCAAAAACTCACAGTTTGGCAGGAGTTACCATTTACTCTCTGGGGCCTTTCCAAGGTGCAGCGGAGAAAATGCCAGCAGAGAGGGAAAGGGGCTCATTGTGCTCCCGACCTGCCCGTGCCTGGAACAATGCAGCCTGTAAAAATATCCTTTCTATTTATACAGTCCTCGCTCCCCGTGTTCAGACCTGGTTGAATTAAATTCCCATACCCTTAAGCAGTAAAATGTGCTTCTCTCCCTGCCCTGCTGACAGCAGCAGGGAGGGACGTGCTCCCACAGAGGGGGATCCCCCACCCCAGCATCGCTGATGGCAGATCCACCTTCTCCCCGGGCATGGCGGGGTGCCCGGGCCAGGCTGGGGGTTGTGGCTCTTGGGCCATGCTCTGCCTGGAGGTGCGAGTCTGGGCTGATGTCCCAGGTTGGAGTGTGCTGTGCCTCTCCCTGCCAGTGGAAGGGAGAAGTATGTTGGTGAGAAACCAGCCCTAAAGGCACTCGGCTCCCTCTGAACATCTGGGAGCATGGGCACTGCTCCACCAGCTCTGTCCCAGGCAGGGAGCTGAGGAGGATTTAATCTGTATTTTTGCCTGTGGCATAGCAGGGTCAGGACCACACATCCCACACTTTAAATGGAGAATTCCCAAATCCCGTTGACTCACCATGTAAACAGAGAAATAGCCACAAAATGTGCCACATCCCGTTTTGCATTCCACCGCTGCAGCACCTGGTCCTCGCCTGCCCCAGTGCCACCACCCCAGTACGGCTGTCCTGCCACACAATAGAGCTTGTGTTTGGCAGTGAGGAAAACTGAGGCAGCGGTGACATGACCAGTGGAGGGGGCAAAATTAAGGTAGAAACTGGATCTTGTGCGTCATGAGCCGATGAACACGGCCCGACAGCCAAAGAAGAGGCTGCAAACCTCGCTGGATGCAGCCCCATCCCCCTTGCAGTCTTACAGGATTCAGGGATTGGAAATGGAAACCAGGTGAATTCAGGATATTAAAAAAAGGGAGCGGGGACAGGGAACCTGGAGCTGCAGCGGGTTTCCCATCGGGTGCTGGTTTGTCATCCGGAGGGATCTTGCAATGCCTGGAAGGGGCAAGAGGATGCTGATGGGGGGTGGGGGGGCAGCCCTGCCTGCAGGCACAGCTTTGCCCCAGCTCCTGGCTCAGGCACCTCGCCAGCAGCCGCAGCAGCTTTATGGCCCCGGGTGGGTCTGCTTTTCATCCCCGGCAAAAAAACACTTTGCACTGCTCTGTGTCTGCTAACACCACTCCGGGGTGGGAGGTGGCTGGGCACCATGTTCCAGGTTTTCCAGATCCCGCTCGCTGCGGGATCAGGGGAAGCTCTTCCCCATGGTGATTTTCTCAGCCAGTGGGCTTATTTCTTGTTTACCCACCCCAGGCAGCACAGAACAGACAGGGATAAATAAGTAACGCGGAGTGGTGCATCTCTTCTGGGGACAGCAAGATGGCGAGTACCGCTGGCTCGGACGAGGATCAGGCACCTCCTCTCAACGTTCAGCCGCGGGGTGGGTGAGGGATGATTCCCAGAGGGATGCTGGGCTGTGGGGACCCCCCCCGCACTCAGCCCTGGTGTAGCCTCAGGCTTTTAGCTCCCTGGATTTTGCTCCCCTGCCCTTGAGCAAGGCCGGGGGCTGTCCTTAAGCCGGAGGTCACCTGGCCGTTAGCCTGCTGCCTGTTCCCGGCCGGAGGATGCAGCTGCTCCATGAATCCTGCAGGATACGGGGGGGTCAGCACCCCATGCTTTTGGACTGCGTGCTGGGGCCACTCAGAGGGGAAGAACCCCTTTTTCCAGAGGTGTTTGCAAGGAGAGACTTGCAGTGCCCCCCACCCTCCACAGCTGTATGACGAACACAATCCGAGGAATTTCTTCAAAAGCAAAACGCATCTGACCCACTGCGGACCAAAGCCCGGGCAGGGCAGTGCAGGCAGGGTATCAGGGGTGTGATGGAAGTTCCTGCTGCCCTGAGGGGCTGGGGGGGTGGCTGCCCACAGCCTGGCGGGTGCCGGAGCTGGGACTGCAGAACGAGGCCAGCAGGCAGCAGACAAAAGTGGTTTTGCGTGCTGTCAAATTAAACTGTGAAATTCGTCGGCGTGCAGCACTGTGGACACGGAGAGTTAATGCAGGGCTAAAAAGTGAATAGTCAAACTCAGGGAAGAAAAAATAGCCATTACAGACACCTCACCGCAAACAACCACCTCCATGGGCCAGCCCCAGCCACTCAGGGCTCCGGGGCTGGGGAGAGGCCGTGACGGGTGCTCTCCATCACCATGACCAGGCAGCGTTTGGGAGTGACGGAGTTACCTTTTTTGTTTCTTCAATGGCCACACTCCCTTCTCAGGTTTTGCCCTCAAAAACAAGGGTGTGCCTGTAATGCTCAGCTATTTTAAGACCACTGGGAGCCGGCTGCTTCCTGCCGGTCCTGAGCGAGGCTGTCACACAAGCAAGGAGCAACTTCCCCATCAGCAGCTCACCCCAGGGGAGCGGAGCAGAGGGTCCTGTGGGTCCTGTGTTGCCCCTGCCCCAGGGTCTCCCAACAGCTCTGACTTAGCTGAGCATGTCCCCAGTGTCTTTTTATAAGGGCAGGTTTTGGTTCTTATCCCATTGCGTTTGTCTTTGCCTTTTTGATGACCAGACACTGGGTAGGATCCTAAACAACCCATGATGGGGCTCCTAGTGTGTTTGCACATGTGTGTGCACACATGTGCTCATGGGTGTCCCTCTGAAGGCAGGTTAAGCAGTAGGACAGAGGGAGCTGCCCGCATTTGGGGTGCACTTGGTGATGAGCACCTCAAATAGCAAACGATGGCCCTTCCAGACCCACCCATGAGCTGAAGGGTGAGATAAGGGCAGCTCAGCTGCATGCTGCCTTGTCACAGGCCTGCAAACACACAGATGTGTGTGTATGTGTACATATATATGGTATACATACACATCTATACATACATCTGTGCATTTATATTCGGGGTACATCCCCTCCAACCTCTCATGCTCTCCTGCAGCGGGGCTGTGCTCGCCCTTGGGCCGGCTGGCTCCTGGCCACCATCACCTGCCAGGATTGGTGATGGACTCAGAACTGCACCTCGGTACCACCACTGGGCCCAGGACACCGTCCCCATCCAGGGCAGCCCAGTGCCCAGCCCGCCCCGGGGCACCCTGATGGGGAGGAGGGCAAGGGGAGGAAGGCCAGTGGTGCAGAAAGGGAAATTGCAGGCTTTAACGGCATGAATGGAGCAAACCGCCCTGAATTGCTTCCCAATTCAACCGCTTATCCCCTCGCTAACCCCGCTTTTGTGTGGTCTCCCGTTGGGGCCTCCCACGACCCCCGGCTCCTGACACAGCCCCCGGGGACCTGATGCTACCGGCCGCCCCACAAACCCCGTCCCGCGGTCCCTGCCGGCGCAGGTCTGGCTGTGATTTACGGGGAGGAAGCTGCAGCAGCCGCAGGCCTGGCTCTGGCAAGGAGCCACGGTGCCGGGGCAGCCAGATGGAGGGGACTGTCCCCAGGAAAAGCCACCCCGCTTGGCCTGTGCCAGCACAGCGGGGCTGGGGTGTCCGCGGGAGGGCAGGGAGAGGAGAGCAGCTCCCGGGGGCAGCTGCGGCCTGGCCCATGCCCTGCTCACCTCCACGTCCCTGCATGTGCCCGCTCACCCCCCACAGTGGCCACGAGAGGGAGGGGTGGCAGTGATGGGAGGCTCGGGGGGCGGCTGAGCCCCTCGGCACCACGGCCACGCACGGGGGTGATGGCGCATAAGACACGGTGCTGGGGATGCAGCACCCCTGGCACCCCACACGTGTCACACCATGGGGTGTGCTGCGCACCCGGGACCCACGCACCGCGCTGTGGGGTGCCAGGGCCCCACGCAGACTGCGCCGTGGGGTGCGTGGCACTGAGGGGCCCGACGTGTGCCATGCGCGTGGGGTGCAGGGTACCCCCGGTACCCCGGGCGCGCTGTGGGGTGCGGAGCGCTGGGCCCCCGGGCGCACCCCACACACCCCCACGCGTGTCACGCCGCGGGG
>NW_020799125.1:10041689-10114413 GCF_003259725.1 Athene cunicularia | reverse complement strand
GGGACCTGATGCGGGGGATGCGCGGGCCGGTACCGCCATGGCCGCCCCCGGCGCCGCCTCCCAACTTTCTGCATCCCCCTTCGGCATCAGCCCCCCGGGGTACACTGGGAGCCTTTCGCGGGTGGTACCTTGGGTAACAGCGCCTAAAAGCCGCGAGGAGCCTCAAAAGGAGGCAGGGTTAGTTCGAGCCTTCTTGGGGTTGCATGTCGGAGCAACAGATGAGATGGAAGGGAAGAGGCCAAAAGTAGGAAAAACAACCCAAAATGTTGTAATGTAATTCCCTCCTCTCCCCTTCTCCCCTTTGCGCATCTGCCCAGGGGCGGTGGCACAGGGTCAGGTGGAGCAGGGTCAGGGTAGGGCCGGGTCCCTCCGTTCGCAGCCGCGGGCACGGGCAGAGCTGGCTTCGGCTTCCCCTGGCGTGAGGGGGGGCAGGGGAAAAGACACGTAGGAAATGTGAGTGTAAAACCACAAAGATGAGTGGGAAGGGGGAGAGGGTAGGGAGGCCCTGCACTGGGAAACTTTTAACCTCGGCGTTGGTTTCCTAGGTTACTGCTGTTTCTCTTAAATTACCTTTCCCGCCCCCACACGCACCAGCGAGGACAGTGTCTCTGTTCGATGCTGGAGGCGAGGAAGAGGGGACGCGCACGAAGGCGACGTGACGTAAGTCCTGGCGCTGGCCTTGGCATTAGCACTGGCCTTCCCCGCCTTAAGGGATGCGACTGGGACGCGGCGAGGCCGTGCAGGGGTGGTCGCCTCCTGGCAAGTGCTGCTGGGCCAGGATGGAAAGGTTGGATGCTGTTAGTGTTGCCAGAGGGCTCAGGTGAAGAAAGGAGGTGGAGATGATGGTCACGTCTCTGTGGCAGGACCACGAAATGCTTGTGCTTCCAATCTGGGGCTTTGCTTTGCCATAAGACCCTTGGAGTACTCTAACTTCTGCCCAGTGGCGTCTCCAGGCAGGTCTGGAAGGAGCCTCGGGCTCTGTTAGGATGTGAAGCTCCCTCATACCTCTCCCAGAGTGGCCTCTAGGAGCTCTGAGGCAGTGGGAGAGGGAGGAGAGCACAGTGTGCTGTTGGCCCTGGGTTTCGGTTGTTCTCAAACCAAGGCAAAGCATCCGTTTGTTTTGCTGATGAGGTGCTGGTTTCTGGCAGGTGCCTACAGCCCATGTGGGCCCATGGCCCGTGGTGGGACAGAGGTCCTCGCTGATGTCTACAGGGGTGATTGTTCCTGTGGGGAGACCTAAGCATGTGCTGCAGTCCTTGTGAGGCTGGGACCTCAGCTTCAGGGAAGTGTAAGAGAACTTCTGTACCAAAACTGTGGTGGTAACGATGATAATGCTGTGGCTGTGAGGACTTCTTGTGCTGTGCAGGCAGCCAAGAGCTAATCAGTAAAAGCAGAGAGTGTGTCCCAGTTTCCAAGATGATCAAATTTAAAAAATAATAAAATACACAGGTTTCTAGTGAAAGAAAAGCAAGAGTTTGGGAACGCAGGACAGCCAGTTCCCTCGTGTTTCTTTAAACGTCACAGTGGAAAATCACTTGGGGCTCCTGTGCTATGCCATGGGCCTTGGTGGCCACAAGCTCTGGGCTCCCTGACGTGTGCTACCGACACACATGGTGTTCCCGCAGCGCGTGCAACCCTCCCGAGAGGCAAGATGGGCCGTGCTGGAGAGAGAGAACATTAGCCTGAAGAGCTGCCCTATCTTCAGCCTCATCTCTCTGATGCCAGATACTTTCCCTGTGGCCTCCTTGCTGCACCTGCACATCTCACCCCATCCTCAGTCCCCTCCTCTGGTGTCACCCAGCATCCTGAGCAGCACCCATCCTCTCACCCCTCTTCCTTCGCAGGGATGAGAAGTAGAGCTTTGCTTTAATGCTTCCTGGACAGAAGCGTGGGAGCTCCAGGTGGAAGTATCGGCTTGTGTACACAAATAGTGACTGTGTATCTAGGGAGGCGAGGCAAAGCCACGCGATCAATGGCCAGCAATACTAGGTTGTTGGCCAACTTCCCTATTTTTATCTGGATGTGCTTTCTGGGCGGAAAAAGGGTGCCTAGGAAAACCCAGGTGTATGACAGCTCCACCTCATGTGGCAAATACACTGATGTGTTCCCCTCCTTGAAGACCAGCCTTTACTGGCACAGCATTCACATGGGAACCAGAGGGGGAAGTGATCTGGAGTCAGGCTAATCACTTTCAGTGCAGGGTGGTTTTAACCATGAGCAGTGACTGGCCCAGTTCTCCCCGTGAAGACAAGCCATACTGGCGTGGGGAGCAGAGGATTGGGGCTGGCAGGAAGGTTAGGGTTTGCTTTTCGTGGTGGGACTGGTTTGGCCCTAACTTGCAATATGAGTGAAGGCGTGAGCAGAGGAGAGTAGCCAGCTGTCAGGAGGTGAGATGTTCTTCACATGGAACAGCATCTCCATCAGACAATGCCTGGGGGTCTACAGGTCAAAGACTGATATGTTCATGGGTTGGTAATGAATATTCTTTGTGTTTCTTGAAATACGGAGAGCAGAAAGGAACTTCAGACCTTCCTGGACACAAGTTAGTTGTCTAAGTAGGAATGATCCTGGGTTTTTAACCATTTTATAACAGGTGAGTATCCACAATATATCACATACTGAGGTCTTGGACTCGGAGCACGTCTGTGTAGATGTCTGTGTTTTGGAGAGGTAGCTATCTCCCTGAACACCCCAGCATGGAGGACCTGTGCTCCTTTCTCTGGACCTGGTGTGTTTTGCAGAAATCGAGAAGTATATTTGTCCCAGATAGGGATGGGCAGTGCTGGAGAACCTGGCTTTATTACTGACCCTGTCGAGAAGAGCACAGCCCTTGCGGCTGCAGCTCGGGAAGCCTGTGCTGTGGTGGGCAGTGCTTGAGGGGACAGAGGGGCAGATGGCTCATCTCCAGATGGCCTCAGGCACATAGGCTAAAGCTGCCGTGTGCTGGGAGGAGAGGGCTTCTGGGCACAGTCACAGTCATCGTTACTTGGCGTGGTGCCACTTGTTTCAGAGCTTTGACATCACTGTGGGTGGTGTTGTGGAGCTGCTGCCTTCCCAGGATCTGTGGGTGCTTGTCTGTCAGTACTTCTGATCTCCTTTGAACTCTGGGTGGTTGCAGCAGTCAACCAATTGTTTGCCTTCACCTTCATGAAGTGCTATGTTTTGGTGGTGCTTGGCTTGGTGGTGCTTGCTGCCCTGGGGCTTACAGGGGAGCAGAGCCTGAGCAGGCCCCCGGTCACCCCGCTGCTGGGGAGGAGCACGCCTGCGGGAAGGGCCCATCCCTCGTGCCTTCGATGCCTCAGCAGCGGTGCGCTGTCGGCATGACAGCTTCTCCCTGACCAAAAGGGTGTGTGGCTGCCAGTTCCACTGGCCACCCTGCTTGTGCTTGGAGGCGATGGGACATCTTTTATCTCAAGTTACTTACTGAAGCGAGCGGGATCTGAGATGGCCTCTGGAAGGAGCTTTTGGCACATAAGGACAAGCCCTTAGTGTTGAGCAACATCTCTTCCCAGTGGTGAGACTGGACCAGGGGGGTGCTGACTGGGGAGCAGCCTGTGTGTGATGGGTTGGGTGGCATCACTGCACACGCTGGTGCTGTTCAGGCCTCGTTGACCACCACTGAACTGCCCAGGGAGGTGTTGGGGTCATGGCACGTTGGTGCTGAGAGGAGGGGGGAGCCCTTGGTGGTGTGACAGCCCTCTTCTTCATCCCCTTGCTTTGTGACCCTTGTGTAGCGCTTTGTGAGCATCGCATAAAGAGTGACCTTGTGTGTTAATTGTCAGCGTGTGTGTCCCCTGCTCCTCCCCTCCGTGAGCCGCTCTGACTCAGCAGCGGGCAGAGCAGGGGCTCCGGCCAGCTGGGCTCCCAGCTGAAGAACTTCTTCTGTTGGAAAGGACCCATCTCCTGCTCCTTGTTAAACTCTTCAGCTCGCGCCAGAGCGCTGAGGCTCCCGATGAGCAGAATCAGCTGAGGAAAGGGGAGGAGGGGGCAAACTTGTCTGTGCGGGAAGCCTTTTGCTTTGAAAAGCAGTCACCTCCTTCTTTTGTACTTCTTCAAAGCTGAAACTGTGCAAAATGCAATCCTGGTTTGTGCAAGAAAAAGTAATGTTTTTCAATTAATACTTGTTTTCATCCAGAAGAGTTTCAGCCAGCTCTAATTACCAATGGATTGCTTTATTGCTAATCATCTCTGCAGAGGGCCTGGCTGTTGCGATGGGAAGAGCTCTAATAATTTTCTATTCTATTTGTTAATCACCCAAAGCAAAGTAGAGCTAATCCCTCGAGTCAGTTGTCTTTTATGCAATTTTTTTTAAACTTCCTGTGTTACGTAATTCTTCTTTTAATATAAAAGGGTCTTGCATTCATAACTTCACATGCTGGGGGGTTATAGGCCAGCTTCTAATTGATCTGTTTGCCTTGAAACACGTCAGGAAATTTAGAGTTTGCTCAGAGAGTGAGCTGAAAATCTGGAGCAGATGTTTGTTTTATAGGGGAGAGAGAGGGGGGAAAAAACCACCTCGAAAAAACCCTGGTTACATTCTTGCTTTCAGTGAAATGAGCTCAGTCCCGTGGAGGTGGAGAAAAGCTGTTGCCTGTGTAAAAGAAAAGGCAGGAACTGGCAAATATTAATACAAAGTGACTCTGAAGAGTGGCTTGTACTCGCCTCAGCCTTTCCAACTACCTGCCTCTTTTGTTAGTCCACTGAGGCACAGCTTTTTTTAAACTTATTTTTTTGAGGCTATCTGAAGAAGCCAAGGTGTTTGGAGCTCTGGAGAAGTGAGCACACCGGAATGGCTTTCAAGCATAAACAGACTTCAGAGTTGGGTGCTCTTGGGATGCAGGATGGCCTCTGCACTGGCGGGTCCCCCTCCTGCTCCTCCACCTCACGGCTGCCGGACGGGGCCCCTCTGGTGGGCAGGGGCTGGGAGGAGGGGAGCTCGCTCCTGAGGTACCTTGAGTAGGGGGGTGCCGAAATTGCTGGTGTGGGAAGCTGAGAGCATGGCTTGTGACCGTTGTAATGGTTAAAGCTTCCCCCGCTGAAGCTCTGCTGTGGGAGTTTCTTGAGTGAAGGGGTTTTTGTGTCATTACCAGTCCCCTTCCTGCTTACTAGGATATTTGTGTTAAACTGGGGCAAGCGAACGAGCTCTGCTCTGCCTTCACCTCCAAACTGAAACAGCCTCTTCCCCTCGCTTTACATCCCTTTGTCATCTCCTTTCTCTTCTTGGTACCATCTTCTGGGAGGAATGGGTTAGACGGCCCCTACTCGGGCAGGAGTCACAACTTACCTCCTCCCTCAGCATCTCAAATGCTTCTCTGCACCCTGGAGAGCCGCTGGAGGTTAGCCAGCTGCGAGACCTGCACCCACATTGTCCATCCGTCGCCTTCCTTCATTTACCAGTCAGCCACGTGGAAGGTATTGGCTTATGGGTTTTAAGCCCACTAATTAAAACGTGCTGGAGAGGTTTTGCACAGTGTCGGACCGATTACTTCTCACCTACACCAGGGGCCTGAGCACTCCAGGTTTTTCAGGGCAGAAGCAATGCCGTTTGGCTTTCTTCCTGCCTGCAGGCAGCTGTGTTGGCTGGGCACTGTGTGTGGTGAGAGCGTCTGAGTAAGCTGGATCTGAACATCTGGCTTTGTAGAGGGGCACCTCGTGTGCTCAGTGCCGTCACCTCCCAACTCTGGGGGCAGTTCTGTCCTGGGATTTCGTACAGGAGTTTTAACGTGCCCCGTCTCCGAGCTGAGCCAGCAGTTGCCGAGCCCAATCTGTGATCTTTTTACTGCTCTTTGTTTTAGCTCCCTTGACTGCACAGCGGGGGTGGTCGTCCTTATCAGCAGAGCGTTTGCTCAGCTCTGTTATCTAATCGCAGTGGTGTGCACTGTGAACATCCTGAAGACGTGCGGGCTGTTAGCGATGCCCATTGCCTGTCCCTGTGCCAGCAGGCCTGTGACCTTCTGCATATCTTGCAGATTGCAGATGGAGGAGGCTTGCCTGCAGTGTCAGCAGGAGTCTGGGGGGTCGAGTCCATGCCAAAGTCCCCATCCCTGAGCAGGGCAAAGGTCCCCATCCCCAAGTGTGGTGTGTGGTAGAGCAGGCTTGACCACCGAGTTGCCCAGGGGGTGCAGCCTTTGTTTTAGTTTTTGTGATCCTGGGAACTTGGGCACTGCTCTTTGGCTGAGACCACTTCCAGCTTCCAGAGAGCACTGGGACTCTTGTGTCCCTTATGAAGTGGCCCAAGTGACACTGCTGCACTGTGATGGGCAGTCTAGCCGGGATGTAAAACTTACCAACACGTGGGATGGAGCAGGAGCTCTGTGAGTACAAGTGCTCAGTTGAGACTGCCTTATGGTTCTGGCTACATCACACAAGCTTCTGCCTCTGTGCTCTCTGACCAGCTGCAGCAGCTCAGCCCGTGGATGGTAACTCCTGAAAGCTGCTGGAAGTGCAGCACATTTGGTTGTGTGTCCATCTCCTCTGTGCCTGCCGAAGTGGGATCCTGCTGGGCTGGTTGTTGCAAACGGTTTGTGCTGAGCATCTCATCCAGGCCATGAAACTGGCTGGCAGGAGCTGTGACACTTCAGATCAGCCTGCTCTCAAGCATGGTGATTGTCACTCCTGTGAGACTATAGACATACAGCAGGACCACGCTCGCTGTTGGTGGGCCATAGTTCATTAGGTGAAGGGGCCAACAGCGATAGTCTCTGCTTAATGGCAGGTCAACCAAAAGCTGGGCTGGTGGTTTGAGTTTGGAAGTGTGTGACTGCTTCTCGGAGCTGGGTGGCCTGGCTGCGGCCGGGTTGGTAGGACCTGGTGTAAAGCACATGATGGAGGAGGGGTGTGGGGAGTCCAGGAAGAGCTTGCAGCGAGGAGGTGTGGGGCTTCCATCACACAAACCACATGCAGCTCTGAGTTTAAACCATCAGCTCAACCTTGTTATACAATAAAAGGAAATGTCTGAAGTCAGTGGAGAAGACTTTTTTTTTCTTTTCTTGTTGCTCTGAGGTTTAAGAGCAGTAGAAATGGGAAATCAGTAAATTTTAAAGTCCTTAGAATGCTTTTGAAAAGTTACACCCCACATCCTCCCTCCTTCCCCTTGGCCAAACATCTTGGAGAGTGCGTGGTGGAAGATGATGCTGAAATAGAACAACTGGAAGAATACCTGTCTAGAGAAAGACAAAAGAAGAGAGGTTTGCATGTTCAGCAGATACCTGCAGCTGTATGGAGAACACGATTTGGTATCTGACAGCCAGGGATGCTCTCAGAACGCTGTGCCTGTCCCAGCAAACACGTACCCATGCGGCTTGTGGGCTCACTTGGTCGTGGCGTTTGCTACTGCTGGCTCTCCTGCCAGTATCGCCTGTGAGATCACTTCAATATCTAGCACGTCCCCTGTGCGGTGACTATATCCTGCCGCGCACAGGGGTGGGTGGGTGATCTCATGGCTTTTCCTCAGCTCCGACGTCCCTGCTCATCTGTTCTGCTGAGTGTGGTTTCTCTGCCAGAGGTGTTACATCAGGCAGCAGCAGGAGGGTGTCTCCCAGACCCGGGAGACCCCTCAGGTGACAACAGCCATTCCCAGAGGGATCCTGCAGTGCTGGAAAAGGCTTTCCTTCGAAATGGTTTTAATCTTTCAGTTTTGAGGATTTTTATGCTTTGCAAAGAGCTGTTTTACATGGAAAAAGCTTTTTGACATTGATTCAAATGAGAAACTTCCTTGTTTCTGAGAGTTTTCTGCCTTTCTGGAGATCCCCCAGCACTTGGAGCTGCAGGCAGGGCTGTCTGCTTCTGCCTGACGGCTGTGCCAGGCTCATCCCTCATGTCCCAGCTCTCCTTATCTCTGGGCTGTCTCTTGATATATCCCTGTCACATAGAAAACACCTTGATCCATCAGGTGGCAGGAGGACACATAATTGTGGAGCACCCTGAGCACCCAAGGGCTGGCATCTCTAGCAGAAGCTGGCAACTCTAAATCTATAGAAGTCAGCAGAGCTTTACAGCACTGACAGCCCATGCTCTGAAAGTCTCTGCTGGAGCACCTCCCCTGGGAGGACAGGCTGAGAGTTGGGGTGGTTCAGCCTAGAAAAGAGAAGGCTCGGGGAGATGTTGTGGCCTTTCAATACTTAGAGGGGGCTTTTAAGAAAGATGGGGACAGACTTTTTGTAGGGCCTGTTGCAGTAGGGCAAGGAGCAATGGCTTTAAACTGAAAGAGGGTAGATTTAGATTAGATACACGAAAGAAATTCTTTCCTGTGAGGGGGGTGAGGCCCTGGCCCAGGTTGCCCAGAGAAGCTGTGGCTGCCCCCGCCCTGGAAGGGTTCAAGGCCAGGTTGGACGGGGCTTTGGGCAACCTGGGCTAGTGGAAGGTGTCCCTGCCCAGGGCAGGGGGTTGGAACTAGATGATCTCTAAGGTCCCCTCCAACTCAAACCATTCTGTGATTCTGTAATTTTCAGACTGCTTTTCAGCTCCATCTCTGCTGCCTGTGTGGTCTGGTGGCTCTTCAGCTCTCTTTGGAGCTGGTGGTCCTGAACTGGACTGGCTGGAGAGTTGTGGAAAGTCTTCCAGAGTCAGAACGGACCTCTCCTTTGCTTTCCTCTGCAGCTCCTACCTTCTGTTTGCAAACACTTGTGGTTCTGAGGGTTTGGTCAATTGTGTCGTCTTGTGCTGTTAATACAGTGCCCCAGTGCGTGCCTGGCTGCCTGCAGACAGGCAAACCCACATCATTGTTTAAAAATTGTCCCGGTGAAGGTTGTGGTCCAGCACATGAGATTCCATGGACGGGATGCTTTGCTGAGCTGACTTAGCCTGCTAGCCTTGAGGTTGAAATGGCTAACAGCCATGGCAGAAGGGGCAGGGCTGTGCCTTACGGGTTGTTTTTTCTCCCCAGCCCATTACAGATGCATTTATTTATTTTCTTTTTTCTTGGAATATGACCATTTTGTTTCTGCCTTGACACATGAAATTATCACGCCCAGAGCTGTGCTGCCTCGTGTTTGAAGCTCTGACTCTCCGCTCACCCCCAGCCTTTACCCACAGAGGGGTGTGTGCAGGACTGCTGCCTTCCCGCAGATGTGGTTGCTGCTGCCTTCCCACCAATGACCCTTGGGGGAGCGACCCGTAGGTGACTTGTCCTCAGGGACTGAGGTTGCCTCCAGTTGCCTTTTCCATGTAAGTTCAAAGCCCATCACCCAGAAGCTGGGTGTGCGATCACCTCCAGGCTCCGTGATCCTGGCAGGATGGGTGCAGGAGGGCCGCAGCATGCCTGTGGCACACAGTGATGCTGTGGCTGCTCTGTGACACCGTGAGCTGCTCTGTCACTGAAGGAGCTTCCCCAGCTTGCACCTCGCTTCTCTCGTCCTGGGCTTGCGCCATGCAGGGCCCCATCCTGCTCCATGTGAGCGTCTATCTGCACTAGGGCCGGGCTGGACAGGGTTGGAAATCGTCATGAGAGGGGATGTCAGGGAAGGCTGTTGCAGCAGGCTGTTCGCCACAGGGACACTGAATAGAGCAGCTGCTTGAGAGTCTTTTTCCTGTTTACTTGCTCCCAGAAGTGCTGGGTGGTGTGGTGATTAAAGGACATTCCCTCCTGTGTGTGCCTGTGCATCCTTCATCCCTCCTCCTCACCCTCTCTGGGGGGTGTCTCTGCACATCAGTTCCCAGCCCATAAGCCAGGTCAGAGAACAGGGGTGGCTGCAGGTGGGGGCTTGGCAGTCCAAGAGGATTTTAACCCCCTTGGTACCCTGCCCCGTAAATCTGCACCCCATAAATCTGCTTTCCAGCTGACAGAGAGACAGGATGGGGGGTGGCTTGGTTTACTGAGCATTTGGGTGCTCCCTGGTGTGGCCCTTCTTGGTGTGAGCAGAGAGCAAGGCTCTCGTGCTCCTGGGCTGCTTGAGAGCAGAAGCGAGCACCTGCTGCCTCCTCTCTCTGAGCTGCTGTGCTCAGGTACCTCTGCCAGTCATCACTCATCCACCTCTGCTTCCTCTGGTCAGAATCCCTGGGTATTTTGGATAGTGCCGTTCTCCTTTTATCCTGGTAATCCTTGCCATCTTGCAGCCCTCCTCAACTTCAGAGGACCAAAAAGCTGTCCCAGGTCCCAGAGCAGAGCCCGAGCAGTGCCAGGCTCCCCAGGCTTGCCGGGCAGCGGGGAGTTGGCTCTGCCGGGACACAACTTGGCTCTACATCCCAGAAAAGCAGCAGAAATTGTTTGGGGTTGGGGTTTTTTTCCCCTCTTTTTTCCTCTCTCTGCAGTGTCTCATATGTCACTTAATACCTTGTGTCAGCCTGTTCTCAAGGTCTTGCTGCTGATTGGAGTATGGTCCCCATAATCCCCAGCAGCTCAGGCTCTGGGGCATACTATGAAAAGATGTAGAGATGAGGGCATGAAATTTTGGAGCATTGGCACATCCCATGGGACAAGTCAGTGTGCAAGCAGGAGGAGGTCTCCAGTTCTGGGGACCAAATAAATCCTGAGTCTGGAGAACATGTCTTACAAGGAGCAGCTGAGGCAACTGGGGTTGTTTAGTCTGGAGAAGAGCAGGCTGAGGGGAATCCTCATGGCCTTCTACAGCTCCCTGAAAGGAGGATGCAGAGAGCTGGGGATGAGTGTCTTGAACCAGGTAACGAGTGATGGGACAATAGGGAATGGCCTCAAGTTGCGACAGGGAAGGTTTACACTGGCTATGGGTAGTATTTCTTTCCAGAACGGGTTGTTGGGCCTTGGAATGGGCTGCCAGGGCAGTGGTGGAGTCCCCATCCCTGGAGGGGTTTAAGAGTCGGGTTGACATAGCGCTGAGGGATATGGTGTATTTGAGTTCAGTGTAAGGTTAATGGTTGGACTAGATGATCTTTGAGGTCTTTTCCAACCTGGATGATTCTGTAAATCCCAAGTAAGGTCATGAAGAAAAAAACCCAAGCCCAAGTGGACCCTGGTGTGAAGACCATTACGTGCTTCTCCCACATAAACTGAAAATAATGTCTCCTGCTAGGGCGGTGTGTGGCTTAGGTAGTATCTGCTCAGTGCCTGGAGATCTTCAGTTGGATGGTGCTGTAACAAGAAGCCATGGACTGGTTATCAACCATACTCCTGCCTTGGCAATGGAAGGTGAAGCCCCCACCATCAGTGCTCCCATCATGGTTAGTGCAGATAGAACAAAACTGGTGAGTAGAGAAGAGGAGATTAATTGTTTGCATTTCTAACCCCTTTGGGACAGAGCAGGTTTGATTTCACCAGCAGCTGCTCTGGTAACTCTGTCTGCCTCATTCTCTGGTTCATGGCATGGAAGGAACTCACATAGAGAGCCTGAGGAGGTGCCTCAGCTACTCCCTGTGCTGTCAGTGGAGATGGTACAGCCCTCTGGGGCCTCTCCTGCAGATAACAGCACACAGGGAGATTCAGGGGAGGGTATACATCTGGAAATCACCTCTGTGCTTTAGTGAAAACTCAGTCCTTGACAGCTTCTGAGTTAAGCATGGTGGGGGAAGAGGTCAGGCTGTTGTGGTGACCTCGAATGGCTCAGAAGCAGATGGGAACCTTCTCTTCCCAACGTTGAAGAGACACTGAAGAGCTCAAGCCTGGTAGGGACGGGAACGAGCCATCTCCCTGCTACCATTGAATGTCCTGGCCAGCAGTCATCTTTGCTGTTAAATCACTGTCACGGAAACTTGATTGCATTGTCTGGTGGGATGGATGAAGACTGAGTCATGGCATCTGAACATCACTGGCATTTTCTGCCAGTGTGACAAATATTATCTGTCCCTCAGTTTTCACTCCTTGCTTTTGTGCCCTGTCCTGGGGACAGTATGTGGTCACTCTTGTCTCCATTTGCTTTGTGGTGGGGGCACCCAACATAGGTGCAAAAATCCCCAGAGTTCCAAGGTGAGCTTGCTGCTGTTGAACGCCCAGGTCCCCAGATCCATCTCTGCCATGGCTTCTTTGCTGGCCCTGTGAAGCTCCTGGCTGTCACGTTGTGAGCTGGACTGCCTTGTCTGCCCTCCTTTCCTGCTTGGTTTTTGCCAATCTGCTTGGTCCCTTTGCCTCCCAGGCAGCGCTGGCCGTGGGTAGGAGTCCTCCAGCTGGCTGTGAGTCTGGGGACATCAGTGACCCTGTAAGCTCAAGGAGAGGGAAGAGGAGATGTTGCACAGAAATGTTTCCCATTTGGCCCTTTGATAGGAGACACTTGCACAGGGAGCAGCTTTCTTGAGCATCTCACCCCTTTTTGTGCCGAGACACAGCGCTGTGTGGGTGCCCTGTTGATCCATCCCTGCCCTATGCGATACCTCCTGGTTCTCCTTACTGCTGCGCGTCCGCCTGGAGGGAGGGGGAGCGGGCAAGGCAGGCGGAGGAGCTGTACTCGAGGTCTTCAGCTTCCCCCATCCTCCCACCGTTTTATTATGCTCCTGTAAGGTCATAACGTTTCTCGCCTAGGCAGGGCTGAGTGGGATGGAACCCTCAATGCCATGTAGGAAAAGGTCACCTTGGGGGTGGCTTTCGGAGCTGTGCCTAGACAGACTGTCCAGAAGCACCGGTGCCGAGCTTCCCCTTTCCATTTGAGTCAGTGGAAGCTTGTGCCTCTCAAACAGACCAGGCTGATGACTGAAGGGTGGCTCTCAGGCTGCCACCGGCCTTATTTCATCTGGGGAAGGGACATGGACTTCTTCAGAACAGTGTCTGTGCAAGGGAAAACTGGGGCTTACTCTACCTGCATCAGCTCTGCTTGTATTTGGGGTGAAAATGTTCTCCTGTGTCCTGCGTGGTGAAGGTGCAACAAGTGCCAGGTTTGCACATGGGAGTGAATACAGCCAGCAGCCCTGGATACCCAGCACAAAATCCTGGTACAAAACCCGGTAATTTCATGCAGACAAAATACCTGTGGAGGACAAGAGGGAGCCCCGAAGCATCCCAGGAGGGTGATTGCTGCAGCCCTCGCCTGGTGTTTGCCATGTAGCTGCCTGTCTCCTTCAGCTCCCCGCTGCTGCCCTCGCAGGGCTGTGCTGGAGGGACAGGGTTGCTAGTGGCCAGCAAGGAGGAAGTTTGTGCTTCCCAGACCCAGCACTGAGCTGGGTGAATTCTGCACCATGAAGTGTGACCCCGCTTTCATACTTTGCAGACTATTCGTGTTGCTTGGGGTTCGCGTCTCAGCATAGTGTCTGTCCTAAAATTGGGCACCTGCACCCTGCTGTAGGCAGATAAGATAATCTCTAAGAGAGATCCCAGGCTGCAGAGTGTTGTCTGGTGGGAGGGTATCAGGAGGGAGACGTCAGATGAGCTCTCCCTGCTCTTTGTTCCCTGCTGGCCACCCCAGAGGTGGGATGTGGGCCAGATGTGCTCTCTCCAGTAGTCATGGACAGGAGATGTGTCTCCTGAGAAGTCTCTACCTTGTACACCTGTGTAGGGTTGGGCTGAAGTGCCTGTCGCTCCTTGGACTGCAAAGGGAGCCACAGTGACCAGCTTGCATGGGATGTTCTGTATCCAGTGACACAGGAGAGGGCTTGGGGAAGACCGGGAGAGCCAGCGTAGCATCCTGTACAAGTTGTTCATGCTCTCAGAGAGGGAAGCCTGGCTGTGGGCCCGGGCCAATGCTTGCTTTTCGCACCAGCAAGCCCCCCAATGTGCCCTGCAAACACCCCTGCCAAAGGCTGTGACAGCAGAAGAACAGCCTGAGGGCAGAGACCAACCTGGAGAGCCGGTCCTTCCCGGGGTGTGTGGAGGTGTTCCCTGCAATAACCCTGCTCATTAACTGCTGGCCATTAGCTGACATTGGGTAAGAGGCCAATGCATCCTGCCCCATTTCTCCCAAACCTCCCTTCCTCCCTCTCCCCATTGGAAAGGTGTTGGCTGCAGGTGCCCAGAGGCAGGGCTGCTCCTGGGCCATGGAAGGATTTCAGGACTGGGGGGAGCTCCTGGTGCTTCCTCAGGGGCTTGGGCTGTGACTGCAACAAGTGACCATATCTCGGGATCAGTGTCCCGCCTCTGCTCCTTTGCTTTATTTGCTGTTGTGGTTTCTTGTCTGGCTCTGGGATGGGCATACCCGTGCGGTGATTGTAGCAGGTGGTCTGGGCTGATGCGCTCCCCTGGTGACCCACTCTCCATGGCCCCAGGGCTACAACCAGGGGCTGCACAGCAGAGGCTGGGGAGGGAGCTGGAGTGCTTTGCCTGTGGCTGTACAGCCCACCAGAGGTAGAGATGGGTCTGGTGCCACCTTCTCAGTGGTGCTGAGGCCAGGTGGTGATGGGCACAGTGGCAGCGCTGGTAGGGGGGTGGCTCAGGCTAGGTGAGCGTGAGGTTTACCCTGGGAGGCTGAAACCAGCAGAGTGGCAACTGCCAGTCTTTACATCTCCAGTCTGTGCTTGGCTGTGGGCAGAGGCTGCTTTGCTCACGTGGGGGATCAGCTTTGGTTTTTTAACTCATTTTTTCTTGTAACTGAGAGTAAGCCGGAGCGATGTGCTGGCGATACAGGATAGGTGCTGCCAGCCCACAGCTACCTCTGCTTCTAGCAACAGGAGAATGTTTGTGAGCTCTCGGAAGCTGCATGAGGCTAAAGCTGGCGGAGCAGCAAGGTCTGGGTCAGCCTGGGGAGCGGTCGGTCCGCAGTGCCCTGTAGGAGCAGGGGATGTCTGCGCAGGACCTTTGCCTCCCTGCTCCAGCCCATAATGTGTGTTTGTGGGATGGAGGAGTGAAGGGCGGTTCCTCACATCCTCTCCTCTGACCCGCAGAGCAATACAGCTGTGCAGCATCTCCTAATCTCCCTGTGCATCTCCTCTAGTTTCCTCTGCAGTTGATAAGGATTTTGAGGGGGGCACAGGGGAGGGAGGAACTGGAGCTCAGAAGCCACAGGACACGTGGCCCAGGAGCGCAGCAAAGGCAGCGGCAGTCGGAGGCCTGGGCAGGAAACGCCGGTGCCCACAGCGCAGCCAGCGCATCCCTGCGAGCCCCGTGTGGGCTGCTGGTGTGCGCTGCTGGCGCCTGGGCAGAGGTGCCGGTTCCCAGGGTGGCATTTAAGCTTTCTGCCAAGTCCTCCTGCTCCACGCTGATTGATGGAGATCGCTGAGAGGGGAGCCAGGATCTGAGTCGCGATCCATGCTAGTCCCAGTCATCCTGGCTAATTGGGAGCTCCCTGTCCCACCTCCAGCCACTCAGCTATTTTTTTTCGAAGCATCTTCTCCCCTGAAGTGCTCTCTGCATGAATGTTGCTGCTTCTGGGGTAGAGCTAATGCAACAGTTGCTTCATAGCAAAATGCAGTGTCTTGGAGCAATAGTTGCTGTTTGCTGGTGCAGGTAGCAGGTGAGATGAAGCAACTTGCCAGAGCAACTGTAGACACAACTGAGCCAAATCTGGAAAACAGCTTTGCCTGCATCTTCTCCTGAGTCAGAAGTACCTACACGTTGCAGCAACAAGAGCAGTGGGACCCAAAGGGTCTCTGAGCACCAGGGTGGCTGCATCCCTCGGATAGTAGTGGGGGTGAGAGACCTTTTTACAGGGGTTTTGGAGCCTCACTAAAAGGGCAGCATGGCTGTGCTTCATTCATAGGGGATGAGGGATTTGCTGGGGCACAGGGTACTGCTGCTTTGGTGTTTACGTTGGCCTCCACAGATGCCTCAGCCTCCTGCCCTCAGAAAAATTAGTAAGGTCAAATTAGAGGCCTCAGCTGGTTTCTTGTTGTCCTATCTGGATAAGCCATCTGTTAATGGCATGAGGTTGTCCTTCAGAAACCTGATAGCTGATGCACAGCAGCGCTGATGGCAGGCACGGCAGCGAGCACAGCGGGGAGGAGGATGCAGTAACCTCTTCGCTGCTTTTCTGTGCAGAGACATTTACTTCACCATTACACTGTCTGCTTTAGTCTCATCGATTAAGGGAAGCTTGTGGGGGTTGAGAGGTTGAGCTACTGTCACTCTGAAAACCTGTACTATTGAGAGACGCACAGCTCTTCTCACTGAAACGTGGTTCCGATCGGTTGGGGTTGCTGCTTTGCTTCTCGTGGAGGGGATGTAAAGTGCAAGATCCTGCTTTTTGCATTCGTTCTTGGTGCAACATGCGTTTTGTAAGATCTACCTTAATTTTTGCAGTCCAACCAAATTCAAGCTCGCATAGTTACTGTCTGCTCAATTCCTCCAGCAGCCCTGGTGCATGTGGGGATGGGTCCGTGCAGGGACAAAAACGGGGCTCACCCAGAGCTTTGCAGGTGGAAGGGGCCTGATAAATAGCTAAGGGCGGGTGATGGAGCTCCAGACTGCAAGGTGCTGAAGGCTCTGGCCCCTGTCCAGCAAAGCACTTAACACACACTCGATGGTTCCCCTGAAGTCATGGGGGATTTTTGGTCGGGTTTTTTATTTTGCTGAGCGGTGTTGGGTTGCAGTCAGCAAATCCGAAGCGCTGAGTGGGTGAAGAGCAACCCTAGGCTGGGCAGGCTTGCTCATGGGGTGATAATGCCGGCACGAGAAGGTGGGCTGCAGTCCTCTGGGATCCTGAAGCTTCTGATACCTAGCACTGGCCTGAATACCCATTTCAGGGGGCTTCCACTGAAATACGAAGAGGGAGATGGCGCTACTTTATTCTCCATGCTGTTGCATAATAGATTTCTCTTATTTTTACCCACATGCACACACAAATCACTTCTTTTATTCCTCTTTCTCCCTTGTCAGCTTTTCCCTGCGGGCCTGACTGCCCAGCGCCCCTTCCAGTGATGGGAAGCCTAGGGATGACCACAGGATTGTGCTCAGTGGGATCCACAGTGTTAAATAGCAGCAAGACTTTCTTTTTAAAACTCTTTTTCTTTGCCAGAGTGAGTAGTGTGGAGACTTTTCTGCTGCCCCAGGGCAGGATCAGTCCGTGTCAGCCAGTTGAGGTCAGGCAGGGCTGGGAGTGACCATGTGCCTGTCACTGCACCATTTGTCCCCGAGGAGACACTACACTGAGCAATGCTTGTTGGAGGGGTGGGAGTTCTCTTGGAGGCTGTCCCTGATAAATCCATCCTGGAAGGTAATCTGAGCTAAACACTCTTTCTGTCAGCTTTTATTTTTTATTATTATTTAATCAGGTTTAGATCTTTCCAAAAAATCCACTGGAGGTGGAGGTTTTGCAACCCTTGGAGCCTGTTCAAGGGTGTCCTTATCCCTACATGTTACAACACCCTATCCATCAGTGGTTAAATGAGGCTTGGATGAAGTTTCAGTTTTAAATGACTTTAAGGGTGGATCTGGTTTTCGTGTAACCAGAGGGTAATTTGGGGGTTTTTTTGTTGGTTGTTTTTTTTTTTTTTCTTAAATGGTGTGGGGGTTGGATCTGGGGTCAGCTTTTTCTTTCTGATGCAACCCACTCCTGCTGAAGGGAAGGTTCTTTGCCCAGAAATATGGCCATGTTCCTTTTATAAGTGGTGAATGGCCAGGCCTTTCTGCTGATGGTAGCCTGGGGGGAAGTTTGGGAGGCTGTGAAGGGCACAACTTGTCTGCAGGGCTGTGGCACAGCTCAGTGTGCAGCATGGAACCCTCTGAGGGGCTTAGAGCATCTCTGGGCTGGATGGGCTTCGCTGCCTCCTTCCCAGAGCCTCTCCTGGCTGCTGCCTGCACGCCCGCCTGGGAGGGCTGGAGCGTCTTCCAGGCTCCGGCATGCTCCAGACCTCCCATCTCATCCACTGCTCATCTGCCCCTGCTTGCTGCTGGTCCTTGCTCTGAGACATCTCAGCCCTGCCAGACTGCACTGGAGTTTATATTCCAGCAGAGAGCTTTCCCTCTACCTCTGCCATTGCTGTGGCATCAAGTTCTTCCTCCATTTGCCTCTGTCCACATGGGATGAAGACCAGTTTCTACCTTCTGCAGTGACTGCTGCCTTCCACCGCATGCTCTGGGAGAGGGTGGCTTGGGGAGGAGGAGGTATGGCTCACCTTGGTGACAGGGTACTTGCCTTTGAAGGGCTCATCCTGGATTACCTGCCGCTTGTTCCTCTGCGCAGGCATGCGCGCGACTCACGGTGCTGGGGCCATACCAGACACCCATCCCCTAGTCTTTGGCCACATCTCTGGTAGGTCTTTCCCAGCAAGGACCCAAGGTGCAGACCCATGGTGGGACACATGGGCCATTGTCACTGAGCCCACGTCACCACCCACCGGGGGCGCTTGCTGGCGCTGGGGGCGGTGGGGCAGTGGTTAGATGTCATTTCCACCGTGTGCTCTGCCATCCCCCGTTCTTTACACTCATGAGGAGCCTCTGCTGTGCTTCTAGCTCACCTCCACTCATCTGCCTTCTCCTTCTCAACTTTCACTCCCTGCTCAAGGCTGGCTGCCTGCCCTGGGGGTTTGGGCTCCCCCCACAACCCTCCCTGCAGGTTTGCAAAGCCTCAGGGCTCTGCCTGAGCAAACACCGGCGCTGGAGAGGGGATCCAAGTATGCGGGATCAGCAGGTGGATCAGCAGGTGGGATCAGCAGCCTCGGTGGGAGCAGCCAGGGGGGCATTCAAAGACAAAGGTGGCCAAGCCTGGGAGGGCAGGGAGGCTGCCGCGGGCACTGGGTTTCCTGTTTACCAGCAGGAGGGTGCTGGGGTGTGCGGAGATGGCGGTGTTTGACTTGGGGCTCTTGCATGCTGCAGTGGAAATAGTTACAGGCTGGAGTTTGGTTTATTGTCTGGAACAATGTGCCTGGTGGTGGGGGCAGGTGGAAAGATGCGAGAGTGTTACCCGGTGTGGGAGAGAGGAGTTAGTGTGAGCCAGGGGAGGGCAGGGGAAGATGGGGCTTGTAGGCTCTGCCTGCATTGCCTGCAGGCCCGCAGGCCGGTCCCAAGCTTGCCTGCAGCCTTTCTGCTGGTAGCAAAGCTGAGCCTGAGCAGTGCTCGGCCCAGGCGCAGAACCCACCCGGGGCAGGTTTTGCACCGCTCAGCTGGGTTCTCCTGCAGCAGCGGGCCCTGGCTGGCGCTGTGCAAAGCTGGGGTTACCCCCACGAGCTGCAGCAAGTCACGGAGCTGACACAAACCAAAACCCCAGCGAGGCCTGGCCTGTGGCAGATGTCTTTTTCTCTCTTTCCCCCATGCCCGGTGGCTCCCGGCTCTGCGCTGGCAGAGGGCTGCTGGAGGGTGCCTGGGGTGGGATGGAGACGGGGGCCGGTGCAGGGAAGCAGCGTTTCGGCGTTTGCTTGGTCGGGATGGTGGCATTTGTGCTTGCTGTGCTTCCTGCTAAGAGTCATTTCCTTCCATGCTGCAAGGGGGTCGGGAAGGTGTTTGAGTCAGTAGAGACAGCAGGGTTCAAGAGGCTGATCTGCTGCTCTGCAGCAAGAAGAGGGCTGTGCAAACCAAACCCTAAACCGCCTTCTCCCCGGCACATGCAGGCATGCCTGGGAGAATGAGAGAGACGAGCAAGCAGCTGCAAGCATGTGTGGGCTGGAGGTTTTTACCCCGCTGCCTCCGGGTGCTCAGTCCTCGCAGAGGCTGCCCTTCGCCCTAGGAATTCCCTGCCTGCTTCTGTCTTTGATGAGCGCCTCACTTGCTCCGGGGCTCTCTCCATTGCGTGGATTTTAGGTATGCAGTTTGTTACAACAGCTCTGCCTTACTACTTACTCACTAACCCCTGCCAGCGCTCCGCAATGAGAGGTGAGTGCAGGGCATAGCACACTGCAGCCTCCCAAAGCGCAGAGACACTTGCAGTGTGGTGCAAAGCAAGGCCATTCATATTTTGGCACCTCCCTTAAGTAGTTATTGCTTGGTAAATTACATGAACACCCATCTGCCAGTTCTTTCCCACTGCGTTGGTCAAGCCCTGCATCTTTCAAAGACAGGATTAGTCTTCAGCCCTGCTGGGCATGTCCTGGATGCAAAGAAATTAACTGTGATATGGTTTTTTTAAGGACTGAAATAACATGCTGTGTCACTAAGGATGTGAGCATATAGGCAGGTTATGGCAGGGCACGCTAACATTTGAACTTCCAGCCAGCTCATTTCCAAAGGGTAGGTGATGCCTTAAAAAGTCACACCCTTGCTTATTTTAGGGAGCTTGTCTGTCCTTCCTTTGCAGCCCCAAGGAACTGAGCCCTTCTGTGCTCTTATCCTGAGTTGATGAGCTTTGGAGGGTTATTGCAGTGGTCAGTGGGTATGTCCTGTGTCAGGCAACGAGCAGGCTGCCGTCATCTCCAGATGCACACCCACGGTGCTGCACAGTGTATCCTGCCAAGAGAGGATCCCACGTTCTTCATGTAGGGTTTGCAAGTCTCCCCAAAGCCAAGCCCCGTGCCTGGCTTGCCGTGGTGTTCGTTTGGAGCGATCGTCATCTCTCGCGATGCAGTTCAGTGCTGTCAGCTGCTGCTGCGGGTGATGAGCGGATCGCATTTCTGTCTAGTTTTAAACTGCAGTAAATTGAAATGAAAGGCAAGTCGATCCACAGTGAGTGCAGTAAGTGGAGTTTAATTGGGATGAATTACATGCCAGGTTTGCAGTAATCTCCGTCCTGCATTGCTCAGAAGCATCATCTGCTTTGGAAATGTGACTCAGAAATGTTATTTGATTCCCCATAGCATTTAAGAAACTATTTTTCCAGGAAGCAAAGATTCTTGGGTTTGGGGTTTTTTTTCCTTGTTGCTGTTGTTGTTTTCTCTTTGTTTTATGGCAATGAGAGTCCTTTCCCAGAATTTCCTCTGGGGAGGGAGGCTGTGAGATGCTCCTTTACCAGCATCTCTTTAGCTCCTTCTCCTCACTTGATGTTCAGTGCTCCGGCACACTCACAGCTGCCCTTCGCAGAGGAGCACAGCCCCAGGGTAGCTGGTTAGAGTTATCTGCTCCTCTTCTCCATGAGCCACAGCTGAAGCTGCCAGGATGATGTTGTAGCTGCACCATTGGACTCACCACCCACACGTGTAGCCAGGCAGATCTGCCTCCTCGCCAGCCCCACGCCTGGATTTCTCCTGCCATTCGCTGCCAGGACCCGCCTGGGTCAGCCCTTGGCACCCTGGGCTGTCCCTTATGGTCACACTGCTGCCTTATGCTTTGCCTCTGGGCCACCAGGGACAGCTGCTGAGGTGTGCCTCCAGCCCTATAACCTAAGGAATATCCTCAGAACGATGCTGTCCCCGTGTCCCAGAAGCCTGATGTGATGGTGGTGCTGCCTGCCCTGCCCTAGCCACCATTTGGTGGGCACCGTCTGGGGGTTTCATTTGACCATGGCTTGGTTGCTGTTCGTCTTGCCCTCTTCAGCCATTCCCTGGAGGAAGCATGTTAACATTATGGATGTGCATGAGGATAATAAACATAAGCACAGCTCCTTGGAGTCACCAGCCCTGGCCAGGGTATCATGCTGTCCAACTGAATTACCAGCTTCATGACCCAGGACCCTGCCATCTCCATCTGGCAAGAGGTGCAACTTTCTGAGCTTTCCTCTGCAACATGGACTTGCTCCCTGACAATACCGCCCATCTGCCACTGCCACGGGTTCAAAAATAAACTGGTTGGGTTTTTTAAAATAAAGTCTGTGGAACCTGTTTCACATGTTCTGTACAAAACTGTGAGAGGTGGGAGCCCTGAGCTGTTATCCCACCTCCCTCAGTTCTAGTTCTGACCAGCACCTTGCATATGTTTTGGCTGTTGATAGCACACCTCCCTGGTGGTATCTGTCATTCAAATGATCTGCAGAGATTTGGCAGTTTTCATGATTTTTCTTTCTCTCTGGAAGGTGTTTGGCTGTGAGATGGGGAGGGGGATTCTGCCTGAAAGCACAGGGGGGTTGCTGCAGTCAATTCTGCTCCAGAGCTGTTACAGATCCACCATAACTGGATCTCCAGAGATTGGGCTTGCTGGATCCTTGCACTGTGCTTTCATCTGTGGCCTTCTGAACATCACCCAGGGGTGATAAACATTTCATCCCTCTTCAGCTAGGGAAGGACAGAGTTTTCTTACTGAAGATAGTGTGTGTATGAAGAAAGGGACTGCCCTTGGCACCTGGTAGTGCTCAGGGGAGCTGGGAGGATGCTAATGGGGCAGGGTGGAGATGCCAGAAAATGCAGACATAGGCTGAAAGTGGGGAGGTGGGGGGCAGGGGCATCATCAGGTTGTTTAAAGCAAGAATCAGCTCAAGTTTCCATAACTAACTTGGATTTGGAGAGGAGTGAATCTTAAATCTATGGTGTTTGTAGGATGCAGTATCTGCAAACAGGATTTCATCCAGCTGGGCAGGAGGTTGCGCTCTCAGAGGGTTCACCTATGTAGAAAAGCTTTCTCTAAAAAAAAAAAAAAAGTTGCTATCTTGAAAGACAAAAATAGTGAAGTTTGCAGATGTATGTTGGGTAGAGGAAGAGGAAAGCATGAGGTGTGAAGCTGAAGGGTGAAGGAGCTTGCAGTAGCGGTAGCGCTGCCCTCTGTTCATTGTGCCTGGGGATTGCTGCGGGTGGGACACCCAACCCTTCTTGGGGGACACAGAGGTGAATAGGGGGGTGGTGGCTGGGGAGGCTTACTAGGGAACCGGGAAGAAGGGGCTGTGCTTACAGGCTGGTGTGTGTGCACAACCACGTGTGCGCGGCAAGAGATGTGTGAGATAAGTATTAAGACCTCTGTGCTGCTTTGAAAGGTTGAGGAGCAAGCTGGGGCTCTTGAGGGGCTTGTCAAAGGTGAGAAATGTGGGCAACTTCTCTGGGAGGACCCGGGCCCCTGTGGCTGTGCTGAGGACCAGACTGGCGGTGCTGTGCTAGAGCTATGGTGCCTCTTCAGCCCGTGCCTTTAGCGGTGGCAGGAGGGGACTGGGAGGCTGCTGTGGTCACTTGCTTCTTGAATGCAGTGAGTCCCTCTACAAGGCACCATCCCCAGCACTGGTCCACTGTCCTTGGATGTCTGGCAGCTCTCTGCCTAGGCCAGGGCAGTCGTCTCATCCTGTCTTGCCAGCCTATCTAGGAAAACACAGTTTACTTTCAGAGCCTCATACCGCAGTGCCATAGGCCGCCTGGGTCTGCCAACATGTAATGGGTGGTCATCCAGCTCTTCAGATGACTGAAACGGCTTTATCCATGCCCTTCCTTCTCCATCTTCATGGGAATTTCAAGCTATTTACTGAACTCCCCTTTTGTTTTCCCTTTCTATTAGTGGATATTCGTGAAATCAAAGAGATTCGTCCAGGAAAAAACTCACGTGATTTTGACCGGTACCAGGAGGATCCATGTTTCCGACCGGACCACTCTCACTGTTTCGTTGTCCTGTATGGCACAGAATTCCGGCTGAAGACCCTCAGCTTGCAAGGTAAAGCACTCATGGCCCCAGGGCTGGCCAGGGCAGGGTTGTGCGGGACTGTGCAGGACCCAAACTTCTGATGCAACCTTCCATGAGTGAGCTGGAACATGTCCCTGGGCAGGTGCTTTTTTCACCACACTGAGGAAGTGTGTTTGGAAGAAGGTGACACCAGTTCCCTGGAGGGTAGACATTCAACCCCTAGTTAAGTCAGTTAATTTGCCCAGTAAACCCAAAAGTTGGGTGAACTGAAGTCCGTAGTTCAAATGTGTGCTCGAAATCAAGTGTTTTATCTCAGCTTGGCATGTTGGCATTCATCAGCTGCATTGTGGTAACTGGCCCCATGCATGAAGTGGTAAAATCTCACTCACTCCTACTTCGCAATTCTGAGAAAACGCTGCCAGTGGCAAACGGTAATTCACAAAGCCTCAGTGACTCTGAGGTGTAGTCTCAGCTTTCCTCAACTCATTGTCTGTTGACTTAAGCTGGACTTGAAGCACCCAACCTTATGATTTGCTATTGAAAGGGGGGTGTGTGTTATGCTGTTGAGTCTCCTCCTGTTCAGACAGAGGACAGGGCCATAATCACTGGCTGCAGTTCAGCTGATGGATGATATCTTTTTCTGGAAACAGTACTCAGTCTTGTGTCTCGTTAAACCCACGTAGATGAGCACTGATGGAGGCAGGCAGTCATGCTGTCTCCTTAATGTCCATGGCAAACCTGCCTTCTGGCTAGTGCTGCGGGACACGGGGACAGGGACAGCACTTCTGCCCTTGGGAAGGATGGAGCTGCTGGCAGGGAGGTTATGGAGGAGTGGCACACGTTCCCAAGAAGGTGCTGGCCTGTCACCCAGGCCAGCCAGAGCATTACTGCTTGGGGACAAAGATAGCCCCCAGCTCTTGGGAACTGAAGGGGGAGTGAAATGCAGGGGAAAGGGATCCAGCCAGCCGAGGCCATCGCACGGGAGGGGAGCAGGAGCCTGGCAGGGAGAGGAGCTGGCCAGAGCATCTGCACAGGAGAGGGCTGTTATCAGAAAGGGGGTGAAGGAAAGAACAGGGGATGTAAGATGCTGGGGGTAGTCCCAAGAGGTTTGGGGTGGTGATCAGCCTCTACATCCCTTCCTCCTATTTCTCCTGTGCCCTTTCCACAGCCACTTCCGAGGATGAGGTCAATATGTGGATCAAGGGGCTGAACTGGCTGGTGACAGACACTCTAAGGGCTGCCACCCCCCTGCAGATTGAAAGGTGAGGAACTTGTCCTTGTCCTGCACTTGTTTTCTTTTTTATTTTTTCCCCCCTCTTCTGTCCTTTTTTGACAGAAAAAGGTGAGCACAGTGACAACATCTCATTCCCTCTGAGCTGTGCTGACCTGGCACTCCTGCCTCTGCACTTGAGAGGCTTCATCCCCTTGACCCACTGTGCTACATCGTCTGTGGTCAGAGTTTGATCTTACATGCTTGCAGGGAAAAGGAGCTTTACCATGAAACAGATGTTTTTATGTGTGCCCAGCCTGTATTATCCGTAGCAATTCAGTGTAGGGGCATGTAGAAGAGCATACCTTTGTTTTTTGTCTTATCTGTGGAGTCACTTTCAGGCAGAGACAGTTTTAAAGGGGGGGCAGGTTGCCTGCATGAAAATAGGGCAGGTTGCCTCTGGAAGGAGAGCAGAGCCAAGTTCTCTGGTGGGCAGGAGGGCTGTGGGAGTGGACGGCATGACATTGAGCATCTTCCAGAGACAGCAGCAAACCAAAGGGGCTTGTTCTTGAGGAGCTGGGGCTAAGTGTGTGTGTTTTTGTGCCTTTGCATTTAGGTGGCTCCGGAAGCAGTTCTACTCACTGGATCGCAACCGGGAAGACAGGTAGGATGAGAGAAAACCCTCACTTGCACAGGCATGCACACTCATAGAAGGCTTTGAGATGGAAATGTTTACCTTTGACTTGAAACCCCAGCCTTTGCTTTAGATTTTTTGTTGGGTTCTTTAGGTTTTTAATTTTCATTTACAATGAACCTTAATTCAAGTCCCAATACTTCCCTGACTGATCTTCACCGAATTAAAGAAGCTTCAAAAAATTGTCTTGTTTCCTTGACCGATTATCCAGCTGTTTAGAGCCTTGAGAGCCCATAGCTGTGAAACACCACCATCTCCAGCTGGCATCACCTGAGGAGGCAGACACCAAAGAGCCAATAAATGGCTGTGGCCACCCCATCAGGGCTGAACTTGGTTGTGTAATCTTTCTGCACTGATTTCCACGTTACTGTGCTCCCCTGGGGTAGGGGGATTCCTTCAGTCCTGCTCTGGAGAGGGCAGTGCTGGGACATCGCTCACACATCGGCTCGTGCCTCCCGGCTGCAGTGGAGCACCCAGACCCCACCTGCCCCCTTTGTGTGCCCGGGTGTCCTGGCAGGGCTCACTGCAGAGCACCGAGCAGACCTGTGGGCTCCAGAGCACCCTCCGCTTGGTCCCTGCCAACACCATTGATCTCACACTGCTACCGATTTCCATGCTTCATGCTGAGCCCTGGAGTCCTTCTCATCCCTGCAGCAAGCTCCTGCCAAGAAATTCACCCCATAATAAAGCTGGCTGTGCCAGAAGCATGTTGCTGGGGAGCTGTGGGTGACCACAGTCAGACAGGTCAGGCCTGTGGATCGGCAGCTGAAAACCATGACTCCGTACTCATCAGGAGAAGCGAGTGGGTCCTCTCATCCCACTTCAGTCCCCACTGCTGTGTCCCTCCCCCCTAGCCGCAGCGTGTGGCCCGTGCCAGCCAGGACAGGCAGACGACCCGCTGTCAGGCAGCCAGGGGTTAAATTCAACCTGTCTGCATCTCAGAGGGGAGCAGGAGTGTGTTCCTTGGGGGAAATCC
Source organism: Athene cunicularia (assembly GCF_003259725.1). Classification (NCBI taxonomy): domain Eukaryota; kingdom Metazoa; phylum Chordata; class Aves; order Strigiformes; family Strigidae; genus Athene; species Athene cunicularia. Next base: position 10,088,369 of record NW_020799125.1, on the reverse strand, counting down.
CGTGCATTGGACATTTTTGCCTTTGCAATGATTTATATTGTGGCATGGTGAGAGCGCCGTTGCGTGCACAGGGATTTTTGCAGAGGAAGGATAAACCCTCACAGAGGCAGAAAGGGAAGGAGAGGTGCCTTTAATCTGTTGCAGCTGCTCTGCGTATGCCATGCACCTTTCAAATCCAAGCTTGGGGTTTATACACAGTGTACTGGTTTTCAGTGGTGTCTGGGAGTAATATTTCCTCATTGGGCAGTGGAGAGCACTGAGGCAGGTGCAGGGGTGGCTGTGTGGGGGGTTTGGAGCATGAATACAGCAGAAATGGATAAAGGTGGTCCTTTTTCTCATCTGCTTGTACAGTAAAACTGATGAAATGACATCCCAACAGGACAAAAGAGATTGAATATATAGATTTGTCTGCCCAAGGTATGTTCAGCAGAGCTGAAAGCCAGCCTGTTATATCTCTCCTGTTGTTTGTCATTTCAGGTTCTTTCCTGATAGCATTTAGAATTAAGCCAGCAAAATGCAGTATGTTCCTTCCCTGTCAATCCAGGGAAGGGAGTTCAGTGCAAACTGCTTCACTGGAAGAGCTGCTGCTCCAGCCCAGGTAGCGAAAGGAGCAAAATGGAAGTAGAGGGGGAATGTGAAAAGATTTTGGGTTGCCCCATTTTACAAGCATTTGTTTTCCTCAAAGTAGACAGCAGTTATGGGGCATATACGTCTCTTGGATGAAATCTTTGCCTTTATGAGGTGTTGTTAGCATTAACTTTGGTGTTGCTGGGCTCTTTGTGTTTGCTTTTCAGCCTGGAAAAGGGTTTGAAAAGGGAACAGTGCATTGTGTTTTTTTTTAAAACCACTTCTTTTGCAAACCATCTTTGGTTCTTTCCAGAACGAGCAGTTTTTTGGCAGCTGAAGAAATCATTCCCTGTTCGTGTACCCCGTGCTCGCTCTGCACCCCAGCCTCCTGTGCTGGAGCCCTTTCCTTTCCGCCGTCTCCCGGCTGGGTGCCTGTGCATACCTTCCAGCACGCCGGCAGATGTTGGCTGTTTTCACTGGCTGCTGGACCTTTGGGTATTTGTTTTTCCAAGGGAGGTTAGGTGGAAAGAGGAGGATAACGGGATGCTGGGGTTTTTTTCCTAACTGCTGCAGAGGAGACTGTTTCACCTCTGGCTAGGAGAGCTGCCTGTGGCTGGGAGCAGAGTTACAGCACTGGGGAACGTTTTGATCCCCTGTGAGAGGGCCAGATCTCTCCTTTGGCCTCTTTGTCATAAGCCCTTAAAAAACTTCCGTATAAGAAATTAGTTTGTTTATTTGGTTTTTACTTTCTAGTCTCAAAATAGTACCAAGCTGTTTATCCAAGCTCTCCAACACTTTAATAACACACAGTAAATAAAATCCTTTCATTACCCCATCCTCCTACCGAAGCAGAGAGGGAAATGCTAGTCACAGCTTTTACAGGGTTTGCTCTCACCTCTCCTGGTGCTGCCGCATTTGAGGAGCGGTGCTGTGGTTCAGCACATCCCTGTGAAACAGTCCAGCATCACCAGAGCCAGGCGCTGGTTCCAGCAGGTCTCCAGCCCAATGCCTACTGCTGGTCCTGCTGCTCAGCCCCTTCTGCTCTTTTTCCAAGAGCTTCTTTGCAGTCTCAGCCTCTCACCAAGGCGGTGTTGCTGCTGGGTTGCCCTGGGGACTCTGGGTGTCCTGTTGGGGGTCCCACAAGAGCTGCTGCCTGCTGTGGCCCATGATGCATGAGGACATCTCTCAGGGTCACCACTGTGCTCTTGGCTTGCTCCCCCTCCGCATCACCCCATTTCCCTGTCACCCAAGGACCCCGTACTGGGACACTCCTGCCCTGGGGGTTGCACAGCACCCTGCATGTGGCCATGGATGCTGGGTGCATTGCAGAGGGAAAGAGCAGGCTCCCCTCCCCAAAACACTCCCCCTGAGCTCCAGGGGTAAATTCTGTGGTTAGAGAAGGTGGAGGTGCAGGGGGGAGATACCAAAGCTGTTTCTCCTGCCGAGAGTGTGGTGCTGGCTCTGTAGCTCATACAGCTGGGAGGGGCTGGTGCCATTTGTCAGTTTTCAGGTTTTTTTTCCTGTCCTGCCAGCAAGTGGCAGGATGCTGCCTGCACAGTCCTAGGCTGGCCGGGTGCTGGCTTTGGGCACGGCACGGGAGCCAGGCCAGGTCCTGCTCTGGCTGTGCGTGCATCCCAGTCCCCCGTGGCTCTGAGCCCAGAAACAAGGGCTCTCTGTGTCCCACCGGCTGCGGCAGCCCTCATCTCTGCAGCGCCTGACACAAGCCGGTTTCTCCCTCTCCTTGGGGCTCCCTCCATCTCTCCTCTTTTCTGTGACATTTGAGATCACCCTGTTTCCAGCGCAAAGTATAAAAGAGACATGGTTCACACTGCCTCTCCACATTGCTGCAGATGACAGCGTGACCCCTGCACAGGACATCTTCCCTGGCATATTCATATTTGCGCCCCAAAGCCATGGGCGTTCCCAGGGTCAGACCTACCCTATGCTTTGTGGGGCGGGGGAGCATCCTGTAGGGTCCTGAGCTCCCACTTGCTCAGCGGGAGGCAAAAGCAGCATTTGCGATTGCTGGGGTGGACTCAGAGGACTTGCTTTTAAGGCAGGAGCTGCCAGGAAATGATTGCACACAGATCTCTTGGCTTCTTAAATCCTGCAGATGGGAGACATCCACGTTTTTTCTCACTGCAAGGCTGCTGCTGCCCCATGGGGGAACAACGCGTGAGCAGGCAGGGGCAGACCAGGGCTCTTTGCTGCCTGTCTCTGCCCATCTGGGCGTGGAATCCCACTCGGGGTTGGCACCGGAGCCCTCCTGGAACCAGCATGTTTGGTGTGAAGGGCCTTGGGGGGAGGGCAGCCGTGCTGGCTGCCCCGTGCCAGCAGTGTGTGTGGCAGTGGCTGGGGGAGCGCAGTTGGGCACGACAGAGCAGCGCTGTGCCTGTGGCTAAACACTGAAAATGGCTTTTTTTCCTCTCTTTAGGATAAAATCAGCCAGGTCCAAACCACTTGCAAAGCTTGCCCTTCTCCAGCTCCCTCCCCAGGTCAGGGAATGGGTTTGGAAGGGACTTGGTCACCCAGCATCCATGTTAGGGCACGGATACTTGAAAAATGCTTCTCCCTGGTCGTTCCCATAAAGCAGTAGGTGCTGTGTGTCCATTGTGCATCAGCTCGAGTGGGCTGAGGGTGCTGGACCTTGCCCTTGCCCTGTTAGGAGCTTGCAGGAGAGGTGCTTGTAGTTCCCACTGGGATGCAAGTACCTCTCTCTGCTCCCCACCTGCAGCATAGATGCAGAGTTCATTAGGGTGGAAAATGTTCTTCTGTTCTGCTTTTGGTCCCAGCCCCAGGGGCTGTGCATCCATCCTTGTATGTCACAGCTGATCCTTTTCAGGCACAGCCACTCTGTGCATGTGGTGCCCTGGTCCCAGAATGAGACCCCTCCATCCCAGACCTCCTGAACTTGTTTTACCTCTTTCCCCTGCCGAGCCAGGATCTCTGCCAAGGATCTCAAGAACATGCTCTCTCAGGTCAACTACCGAGTCCCCAACATGAGGTTCTTGCGGGAGAGACTCACGGTGAGTGTGTGGCCCCTCTGCTCTCCTTGTTCGTGCCGGGGACCCTCAGCAGCCTGTTTCCTGCCTTTGAGCAAAACCCAGCAGTGGTTAAACTCCCACAGCGCGTTTGCATATTGCAGAGGCTCCCAGCCTTTCCCGGGAGGGCCCCCACCCACGGTGGCGACTGAAGAGGTGCCAGCTCCCACTGGGTGCCGCACCCTGGCCCATTTGTGGCCAGCACCCTCTCTTCGCCCCACCCTGCCTCCGCCGCTCCCCGCATTGCTCCTGGCTCCATCGTGGGCTCTGCTCTGGTGGGGTGGAGTGCAGGAGGGCAGGCAGCGAGGTCAGCGGGTCCTGCATCCCGGGACCTGCAACCCACTGCCACCGAGTGAGAGGCGGCCGGCTCTGCCGGCATCGCTGCAGACCCAGGGACCAAGGGTCGTCTCGGCACGAGCAGCCACTTCCACCAGCACTGAACTCCAAGGCCAGAGGAGAGCGTACGCTTTGGGTCTTACAGTTCCCAGGCACTTGAGGTGCTCTCTGCAAACAAAATGTCAAAATGATCCTTTTGTAACTATTCAAGTAAGCGGTAACGCTTTTACTGGTGCTGTGATGCCTTTATGTGAGTGAGCTTGGGAATTGTGTGACTTGGTTGAGGATGTGCCTGTGTCCTGGGCACTACCAGGCCCCACTGGCACTAGCAGAGATGGGCAAAGGTAGGAGACAAAGTCTGGCCAAGTTTTGGCTTTTCCCTCCTTTTCCCCCAAGAATCCTGGTGGGAGGAGACACTCCTCAGGCCGTGCAGAGTTGCCTGTGGCCCCTCTAAAATCTCTGGGGTTTTTTTTGCCACAGGACGTGGAGCAGAGGAATGGAGATATCACGTATGGGCAGTTTGCACAGCTCTACCGCAGCCTGATGTTCAGTGCCCAGAAAATGGTAAGAGCTGAACTCTCCAGGGCTGGGAAGGGAAGGGAGACACCACATTTGTTACTGGCCATTTCCTCTTAATTGCCTTTGTAACCCTGCTGCCTTCAGCTAATAGCTCTTATCTCCTACCTCTGGCCAGGGATGACGGGGAGTAAAGAAGTTACTGCTTTAGGCTGGCTAGCACAGAGCTGCTTGAGCTGCTGGGGACGGGGGAGGCGGTGGCAGAGCAATGGCTGTAAAGGAAAGCCGAGCTGCACAGTGCTGGTTTGCTGTCCCCGTTACCTTCTTCATCAGTTTGTGCTTTCACATACGTTGGTGGGATTGAGTGGAAACCTAATGCTTCTGCTTCTTCTTTTGCAGATGGATGTCCCGTTCCTAGAAAGGTGGATAATTCTCTGTATTTTCTGGGGAAGGGGCTGTTTTGTTTTGTTCCATAACACGCTTTGGTGCCTGCAGCAGCATGTTGGGGATGAAGCATGCTGTGTACCTCTTGCCACCACACTGCTTGTGGTTTTGCACTCTGAATAAGCATCTTTGCTGTTAGATGCTTCAGCTCAGCTCAGTAAGGGCTCTTTTCCTGCCAGTCATCCCACTGAGATCCACCTCAGGTCAGCCACCTCCAAAAATGGTCCGCTGGTTTATGTGAAGTAATCAGACCTTGAGCCATCTCCCAGAGCTTGTCCTCATGGTTGGTGCTGGTTGGCCACAATGCCAGGGACTGTGCAGGCAGTGCCTGTGGTGCTGTTGCCAACCGTGCCCTTCCCTGCCCTGTGTGCACCTCGGCCATGGTAAAAGAGCTTGAATTTAGACAGGGAAGCTAAAGAGTGGAAGACTTGTTAACTCATCCAGGTAATTACCCATGGATTCCTCTCTTTTTTTCTTATAACCATAGAAAAGAGAGTTGGCAGGGACCTCAGCAGGCCATCTGGTTCATCCCTCTGCCCAGGGCAGCCAGCACTGCCCAGTCCATTTCTGGGTTTTTTGGTGTTAGTCCCCGGCAGGGCCCTTGGCTGTCCATTGTGTCTTGGTTTGTTCATGGACAAGTCTTTTGAGATAATCACCTACAAATGATTCCTTCCTTCATTTCTTGCTCTGCCTCCTTCAGTCCATGTCCTCTGGACACCTGTAGCTCTGTCCTGTCTACAATCACCCCTTGACTGCCCTGCACCTATTTAGTTCTCTTCACTATTGTACAAGCCAGCCTCTCTATTTTTTTACAAATCACTCCCTCTGATGATTTTTGCTGCCCTATGTCAGAGTTCCACATTGTACCCTTGGCGGTGTGCATCCTGACTGCTCCTGGAGCAATCCCTGGCTCCGAGATGTGGACTTACAATCTCAGCTACTGTGTGTTTACTGTTATGTCCTCCTTGGGTCTCTGTTCTTGCAGTGCTGTTTGCTCAGGGCACATCTTACTTGCATGTGCTGTGGTGGTTGCAGATGGTATCTCCCATGATGCTGTAACAGTTGGTTGTGATGTGCTGCATGAGCGACTGAAGCTTCTCTCTCTCTGCTTTTCAGGGGTGGAGAAAGGTCTGAGCACTTCAGGGTGTCACTGCTAGAGTTGCAGAAGTTCTTGCTGGAGTACCAGAGGGTGAGCTCAACACAGGCACAGGGGAGGGACAAGGGGGAAGGCACCAGTGTCAGTAGGGATCTGGTACTCCAAGGGGAGCCTTGCCGTGGAGGTGGGATGATTTGATCTTGGGATGCTCTGCCTGCCACAGCCTCAGCCTGAGCGCATCCTTCCCGGAGCAGGAGATGATGCAGGGGAAGTGCTGGTGAGGGTAAAGCTGGCCTCAGCCAGGCACCTGGTCAGAAAAGGGGCCAAGAAGGGAAGACCTGAGAGGAGTGGAGCTCCCAGGAGGGAGGAACTGGTCCGTGGAGATTTACCCAGTCCCTATGACCTCAGCTGGTACTGAAGGTTGGCAGGAGGGGCCTCAGGAGGGCTCAGCAGGTTCTGGGGAGCAGCTGATGAATTTGATTGCTGACCCTTCCATTTAAAAGCAATCTTAGGTTGTTCAGCAAGCACAGCATGCACTCTTGGACATGCACACAGGCTCAAGCAGCGTGTTTGTGGGCTGTGCAGACACTTCATTTTGACTCTTGTTGGGCTCCTGTCTCATTGCTGGGCTCCTTCTCCAAGAGGACGGGGGTGACTTACGAAAGCACTGCCATGTCTTGCACAGGAGCCTGGGGCCTCCTGCTTTGCACTGTCCTTCCCATCTCCCACTGCTGCCTCCCTGCCCGTGGTCTGCAGCAAGTGGAGAGTTAATCAGTGAAGAGACGCAGACGTTTTGATGGCCTAATGAAAGACACCCAGGGAGAGAAGCAAAAGGAAGCTGAGTTGGCTTCTGCTGCCGAAGGAGGAGGGATGGCAGATGTGTGCAAAGGAGCTATCAGAGAGAAAAATGCATGGCGCTAGAAAAATTAAGACCACTTAGAAACAGGACAGATTTCTGCAGTTGCATGCTATCCAGCGTTTGTGCTGACAGTTGAATTCCTGGCAGAGACGGTCTCGCATTGAAAACTGCCTCCTTAATGGTTAAAGCTTCTAGCTGGATGAGCTGCACGTGCTTTTGGATAATACTTTCTGAAATGGATTCTTTCTTTTATGTCTGTCTTGGGGTTTGCAGGAGCTCTGGGCTGCAGATACCCTTCAGGTACAGGAATTCATGTTCAACTTTCTGAGAGACCCTTTGAGGGAGATTGATGAGCCTTATTTCTCCCTGGATGAAGTAAGACACCTTGAATGCCAGCATGTATGGAGCGGGGTGGAGTAGGGTGTGACATCCCCAGTGCGATGTGTGCTGTGTGTGACAGCTCTTCCGTCTGTGTCTTCACTGCGGGGTGGCGGTGCTTGAAGGATCACAGCTCCTGTAGCTGCATTGCGATACGAGATGAACATGTGGTGGGTCACCATCTTGCACAAGAGCTGGATGGTGAAGGGGATGACTTCTGGGCTGTCATCTTGTGCTGAATGTGTGCAGCTGGGAGTGCTCATCAGGCAGTTCATTTGGAGGAGGAAAGGGCTGCATTTGGCTTAATGCCCCTTTGGGGCATGTAAGGATCTTTTCAAAGCAAGAGCTGAAAACAAAGGAATAAAAACAACTGGACATGTCCATATCACTGGCACTCTGGACTGACTCCCATGCAAAGGTCCCTTGATCCACATGACCTTAGTGAGCTACTGCCTGCTGTGTGAGCTGCAAAATAAAATACAGAGCAATTAATTTGTCTCCAGCTGGGTCAGAGGATTTGTACACAGATATCTGGCACAGCTCAGAGGATAGGTGGCAATGCCTAAGCTGTGGTCACTCAAGCATGCTGGGTCAGGTAGCTTGTGTGCTGTATTGGTTGTATCTGGTCAGCCTGTGCTGAGCTTAGAAAATAGCTATCTGCTTGGTAGCTGCTGACGTGGAGGACAAGATGTGTGTGAAGCTAAACCACAGCACCTGGCTCCTCTGCATCATTAACACGCTTCTGTTTCTTCCTGAGCAGTTTCTCACCTTCCTGTTTTCCAAAGAGAACAGCATCTGGAATTCGCAACTGGACATGGTGTGTCTGGAGAACATGAACAACCCCCTCTCCCATTACTGGATCTCCTCCTCACACAACACGTAAGGACTGAGGGGTGGCTCTCTCCACCCAGCCACTCCCAGCATACTCTTCCCCTGTGCCAGGGTGGCATTCTCCTGATTTTGCCCAGTCCCAGTGGTGGGTCAGTTAGGCTTTTCCAAACTGGGGTCAATACATCAGAGACCTTCCTCTTGGTGCCCCAGTCCTTCCTCCGTCATTGAACCATCCGTGTTTTGCTCAGATGTTGTCAGCAGCACACATCTGCACAGAGTGTGCCTTCAGGTCCCGGGCTGGCACTTTGGTGATTTCTTACCATTAGCAACATCATCTTCCACAGCCTCTAAGGACAGATGTGATAAAAATCTGTCAGACTGAAACTGGCCATTTGTCTTCTCTGCTGCTAGAAGAATCTTGCAGGAACTGCTTTCTTTGCAGACAGATAGGTTCTGTCTCTGCTCCCCATTCATCGGATGCAGTGGCAACACCTTAGCCCAGATTTAAAGGTCTGAGAGCCTAAGCCAGCTGAGCAGCCTGCAGGGCAGGCAGCAAGCTCCTGTCTGCCTGCAAGAGCTGGTCTGATGCTGCTCTTGGGATGCTTCTGCCTGGTATAGGGGACTCTTTGTGGCACCAATGCTGATATCACTCTTTGAGGCTTATCTTGAGAGCCAGCAGCAAGGCTGGACCTCAGAGTAGTGCCTGCAGCCCTCTGCCATAGGGGCAGAGTTGAGCCCCTCATCTAGGGAAGATGGCAGGTCTGGGGAAAAGTCACTCTCACCATTCCTCATATCCCAGAGGCAGGTGATGTCCCAGCTGACATCTGCGCCCGTGGTGAACGTGTTGCTTTGCTGATGTCTTCTCTCACATGAAAGGTACCTGACGGGGGATCAGTTCTCAAGTGAGTCCTCGCTGGAGGCGTACGCCCGCTGCTTGCGCATGGGATGCCGCTGTATCGAGTGTGAGTACCCGGAGCCATCACTTCTGTCGCTGTTGTCACGATAGCTTGCAGGGGTTGGGGAAGGCTTTGCGTGGAAGGGAGGCTGAAGGTTGACGTGCCAGTGGCAGCATTGTCACCATGATGTGCTGAAAGGGCTGGGGTCATTTGCTTTGTAGATTTGGGTGGTATGTGCCTGAGCTTTTGGTCCTCCAGAAAGATCTTGACTTTCACCTCGCTCCTTCCTGGCCATCCAGTGTGGTTCCCAGCAGTGCTTAGTTCAGTCCATCCTGTTTTCCTGTCCTGTCTATATTCCAGCCTTTGGGCTAAGTTTCCCCTGTGGGTCTCTTTCAGTGGATTGCTGGGACGGTCCCGATGGCATGCCGGTCATCTACCATGGACATACCTTAACCACAAAGATCAAGTTCTCTGACGTCTTGGTCACTATCAAGGAACATGCCTTTGTCACCTCCGAGTGAGTACAGCAGGGACCTGGACTTCAGCTAGCAGAGCTGCCAGGAAGGCAGAGAGTGGGTAGAGCCAAGGCTGTAGCAGAGTGAAGCCCACCTTTATCCAGAGATGCGCATAAGACCACACAGCTGGGAGTCAGTGAGAAGAAAGCATGTCATTGTGTCTCCCAGCCAAAAGGAGATTTCTCCCCAACAGAAGTTGCTGGAGGGAAGGCTTTGGGTAAACCCAAAGTTTAAAGCCAGTCCTTCTCCAGACTGTGCATTGCCACCAGCACTGGGGACATCTCACTCTAGGGGGGTACATTGAATGCTCAAAACAGAACAGATCACTGTTCATGCAAACTGCTCTTTGAGGGCACAGAGGCCAGGTTTTGAAACAGAGCTCAGAAGGTGCTGGTTCCATCTAGACACCGTGCTGGTTCTGACGGCTCTTCTCCTTCTCCCAGTTTCCCTGTCATTCTGTCCATTGAGGACCACTGCAGCATTGCTCAGCAGAGGAACATGGCTCAGAATTTCAAGAAGGTCTTTGGGGACATGCTCTTGACCAAACCAGTAGATATTTCTGCTGATGGTCTTCCCTCTCCAAACCAGCTCAAGAGGAAGATTCTCATCAAGGTGAACTCTCTTCCCCAGTAAAGCTTCTAAGCAGAGAGAATGGGAGCAGATGGGGTGAGGGCATGGGTCCAAAGAGAGCCCCTTACTTCTGGAAGGGGTTGGTTGACAGTGCATGAGATGTAAGTGGAGACAAAGAGCTCTCTTGCTTGAGGGCAGCTGCTGGGAAATGAGCTTAGCAGCTGTGTGCTGCCTTGGGAGCCTGGGCAGTGGTGGTGCTTCTGCTGCAGAAATAACTTCTGGGAGGAAAGAGTGGGTCTTTAGTGCCATTTGGTGATCTCTGTGGCATGGGTCTTGCCTGAATCCTTTTAGTTCAGAGGAACCCAGTGCAGCAGACCTGGAGTTTTGGGGTTGTTCACCAAGTAATCAATGCTGGTTTTTGGGTGCCTGCTCCCCTCGAGGTGCCTGACCCACTCTCTCATCCCACAGCACAAGAAGCTGGCAGAGGGCAGTGCTTACGAGGAGCTACCCATGTCTGTAATGTATTCAGAGAATGACATAAGCAACTCCATCAAGAACGGGATCCTCTACCTGGAAGACCCCATCAATCACGTATGTCTTTCTGGCCCCTCTCTGGGCTCCATAAACGACATGGTAACTCCGTGAGGCAGTGTGGTGCTGGAAGGAAGGGCTGTGGTGCAAATGATCTAAGAGGCTGTTGGTCTATCCTGTTCCTCAGGAGTCTCTGAAGGCTGGAGGAGTTTTTATGCTGGCTCTCTCCTGTGCTCTTCCCTAGGTGTCTCCTGTTGGCCCTTGTTAGAGGCAGAAGGCTGAGCTAGAGGGAGCTCTGGGCTGATGCACTGCAGCTGCTCTTGTGTAATCCGTATAGCCTGTTATCTGTTGCTGCAGTAAGTTCTAGTGATGGCCTGCATTTCTAGACCTGCCTGCCTCCTACCAAGTGCCTACACACTTAACACACCTAAATGAGCATTCTGCTTTGTAAAGCGCTGAGCATTCATGTTACTGTGTGCGTTTACTTATACACAGTTCACTTCTTCAGCTGCTTTGCTTTGCTGAGGATCTGTCAGGCAGTCACATGTGAATGAAACAGGTTTTTGGAAAACAGAAAAGTGCAATGGTGAAGCTGCATAACCATTTCCCATGTCCTCATCTCTGCTAGACCCCATGCTGAATCCATGCAGAGTGTTTTCTTTTTGCATTGATTTGCTTTTCATTTGGTCATTTTCTTTTAGTACGTGCTGGGGTGTTTGCAGTGTGATCTGCAGTCACTTTGTATCTAAAGACCTATCACATGCTGGTTTTTTACTACTGATAGACCCATGCTTCAGATCTGGGAGATGTCTTGAAAGCTTCTGTGACTCCACTGAAGTCAGTGTTGTCAGTGACTGTCCTTCACAAACCTGATCACCCCTCACTGCTTGTGCTGATCAAGAAGGGAAGATGCCACGGATGGGTGGTGGGCCAGCTTGGTGCTTCCTCAGGGGGTCTCTTTGCCCAGAGTTCGTTTCCTTGCAGGAGTGGAACCCACATTATTTTGTCCTGACCAGCAGCAAGATCTATTACTCTGGGGAGACAACCAGTGACCAAGGAAATGAGGATGAGGAAGAGCAAAAGGAGGTGAGAGCTCCCTTGCATGACAGGGAGATCTTCCCCTGGAGAAAGGACTTGACTGTCCAAGGGGCTGAGCATCTCCACTGCCAGCAGGCTTCAGGGGGAGACCCTGTGGTGGGAAGGGTGGGAGCTGCTTCAGAAAATCCCTGGTCCTGGTTGGAAGATCCCTGAGCAGAGCAGATTTCGGCATCTAAAGCCTGCCCTCAGTAACCCAAGACGGTGGGTTTTCCCCCTGCCAGGTGAGCAACAGCACTGAGCTTCACTCCACGGAGAAGTGGTTTCACGGCAAGCTGGGAGCGGGCCGCGACGGGCGGCACATCGCGGAGCGGCTGCTGACGGAGTACTGCATCGAGACGGGGGCCCCCGACGGCTCCTTCCTCGTCAGAGAGAGCGAGACCTTTGTTGGAGACTACACCCTCTCCTTCTGGTGAGGGCTACAGGCACCAGCCCACTGCTCGCTGTTGCTCCTGGGGTGGTCTTCCTCTTGACACCGTCTTCAGTGGGGGGGTCCCATTCCCCAGTGGTTTCTCTTTTTCTGTGCCCCAGCATCGTGTCAACTCACTGTCCCAGTGCAGAAGGGTCGAGTCCCTTGGGACCCTTGTGTGATGGGTCTCCAGTGGGGCAGGAGTGTTGTGTCCAGGCTGGAGCTCTGCCTGAGGCAAGTGCAAAATCTCCCCAGACGACCCTGATTTACCCCCTCCCTCTTCCACAGGCGCAATGGGAAGGTGCAGCACTGCCGGATCCACTCACGGCAGGATGCTGGCAGCCCCAAGTTCTTCCTGACGGACAACCTGGTGTTCGACAGCCTCTACGACCTCATCACCCACTACCAGGAGGTGCCGCTGAGGTGCAACGAGTTTGAGATGAGGCTGACTGAGCCGGTGCCGCAGACCAATGCCCATGAGAGCAAAGAGTGAGTGCGTGTTTGGTCATGTCTGCTGGGCAGCTGAGATCCCATGGGAAAACCTCCCAGGTCTCTGCAGTCATTCCTGCCCTGCTGGGACTCTCTAGTCCCCACTTAGTCCCCATGGGGCTCTCTGTCACAGCAGCCATACTGGCCAGCTTCGTTACTGATGGAGCTAGTTGTCTTGGAAGCTCAGTGCAAAGAAAGGAGGTACTGGGCTTGGTTGAGATGCCCTCGCCCCTGCCGCATGTCACCAGATGGCCCTGTTCCTGCTTGTCCCACAGAAAGAAGACAGCCCTGTTGCAGTGTTACATATATGATGATGTCTTCTCCCTGTCCTCCTTTTGAGGATTCAGGCAGCCTTTTGTGGGCTGGCGGGGAATCCGTGCAGCATGGCAGAGGTGTGGGATGAGCTGGATGTACAGAGACCTGTGCACAGTGACGTGTCTTTCCTGAAAGGTGGTACCACGCCAACCTCACCCGGGCCCAAGCTGAGCACATGCTGATGCGGGTGCCACGCGACGGAGCCTTCCTGGTGCGCAAGAGGAGTGAGCCCAGCTCCTATGCCATCTCCTTCCGGTGCGTCCCCAGGAGCAGGGTGGTGGGCTGGGATGCTGCAGTGTGCGAGAGAGCAGGAGAGGGGCCGTGAGCCTTATGTGAGCCCTCCCAGAGCTCTCCTCGCTCCTGGATGGCCCTGGATAAACTTTACCAGCCCCCTGAGAGCCTTTAGGACACTGCTCTTCCTCCATCTCCTGATGGGAGATGGCTGTGCTCAGCAGCCAGCCTGGGGGTACCTTTTGCTTGGGTGTCTTTATTTTGGCAGAGACCCTCTCTTGCCAGGTGCCAAGTGGCTTCTCTCTGTCTTTCCACCTGCCAGGGCGGAAGGGAAGATCAAACACTGCCGAGTGCAGCAGGAGGGCCAGACCGTGCTGCTCGGCAACTCCGAGTTCGAGAGCCTGGTGGACTTGATCAGCTACTATGAAAAGCACCCACTGTACCGCAAGATGAAGCTGAGGTACCCCATCAATGAGGAGACGCTGGAGAAGATAGGGACAGCGGTGAGTGTAGGCGGCTGCTGGAGGAGCTAAGCCACAGGGTGATGGACAGGTCCGTTTTGAACTGGTGCCGTGAAGTGGTGGTGTGTGAGCCACCTCTGTGCCTCACAGTGCACACCTCTTGGGGTTTCATGCCCTGTTGGAAGGCACTTACTGGTTTGAGTGAGATTTATTGCTGCCCTTCTGACCCAGGTCAGCAGGGAGTGTGGGCTTGGGCATCTGTTTGCTGTGTGCAGCATCATCTTTGGTCTTGTGCCTTCCCTGGGGCATTCTCCCTACTTCTCCCATGGTAGGGGACCTGTTCTTCTGCAGAGCCACAGTTGTCACCACTGGCCCTTTGCTTCAACAGGAGCCGGACTACGGAGCCCTTTACGAGGGACGCCACCCCGGGTTCTATGTGGAAGCCAACCCCATGCCCACCTTCAAGGTACAATCTCAATCCTCAGCACAAAACAACTCAAAGGACCTGGGTGTTTAGCAAGTGTCTCTATGTTTTTCAAGAGTTGTATTATTTTGCACGCTCATTTCTAGACTATGTAGGAAGACATGCTGTAGGCTGAGTCTGTAGGTTCCCAGGCTGGGCTGGCTTTTGTTCTGAACTGTCCAAACTAAACCCATCAGTGGCTCCAGCCCAAAGGAATGTGCTTGTGTGGGGCATGCCAGACTTGTGACCTCTAGTTTGGCATAAGTGGGAGCCTTGATTTCTTCTGAAAGGGTTGCTAGGGTCTGGCAGCCTCTGGCAGCAGGGTTGGATGCTGCCTACACACCACGTGCTTCACAAAGTCCCCAGCAAACATGTCTGCAGTGGGAGGTGACCTCTCATCCTGTGGGCTTGTTGTCTGTGTGACCATCTGCTGCTGGCCTCACGGGACCCCTCCTTGTTGCAGTGTGCAGTCAAAGCCCTGTTTGACTACAAGGCACAGCGGGAGGACGAGCTCACCTTCACCAAAAATGCCATCATCCAGAATGTGGAGAAACAGGAAGGAGGCTGGTGAGTTGGTCCTGAGCCTCCTTTTTCCCTCAGGGACACAGTCAAGCCTTGGTGTCACCACCCATACAAAGGTGTGTCCCTTCTAGGGTTAGGTCCGTTTGGGGGTTGCCCACAAGCTCCACAGCCCCAAAGCCTCACAGACCCTAAAAGCAGATGATGGAGGAGCTGCCTGTCACCCATGACCCCCAGTCAGGATGCTCTGGGATCTTGCAGTGGGTGGTGACGCTGCCCCTTCCCCCTCTTCCAGGTGGAGAGGAGACTATGGCGGCAAGAAGCAGCTGTGGTTCCCTTCCAACTACGTAGAGGAGATTACTGGTCCCAGCAGCCTGGAGCCGGAGCGGGAGGTGAGCCTGTGCCTGAGCAGAACACGGAGGGGTGGTGGGGAGGGGCGCGTGTGCACAGCCCCCAGTGCCCAGCCACACTGCCCAGCACCGTGCCCAACGCCATCCTGCCTGTGCTTCGTTCCCAGCAGCAGCTGGATGAGAACAGCCCCCTGGGAGACCTGCTCGGAGGCGTCCTGGATGTGCCCTCCTGCCAGATCGGTGAGTGCCAGGGAGGGATGGAGGAGTGGCGGGTGTTACAGCCATGTGCAGCTCTTCTGGCCGAAGGGCTTTGGTCTCTGTCTGTCTCTAGGCACCTCTGTGTCTGCTGCAAGTGAATGCATGTCTACAGTGTGTGCTTGCCGTGCAGTGACACGCTCTGCTGCTCCGAGCACAGAGGGTGACTTGGGGTTTGGGGCTCAGGTGTGTCCCTGCAGCCTGAGTACAGCTGAGGAGTACCCGGGGTCGTGCCCAGGAGCCGCTCCAGCACGCCTTGAACCTGATCTCAGGGAGCAGCCACCCCATGGGCAAGGAAGTTCAGACTGATTTTGTAGGCTCCTTCTTTTCTGCAAGGATTTGTCCTCCCTCACATACATGTGGTCCAGCCTCCCTGCCAGGCTGCCACAGGCTCTGGGGCTCCTGGGCCCTGGCCAAGCTGGGTCCGGCCTGCAGCGCTCTGCCCAGAGGACTTCGTGCTCCAGGTGGCTGCTCTCACCTAGGCACTTCAGGGCATAGAGTAAAGAAGATGCAGGAATGGGAGGAAGATGCAGGAATAGAAGAGGTATTCTCAGCCCCCTTAGGATACACTCTGCATCCTCACCTGTCACTTCCTAGGCTCAGAATCACAGAGTCATTCAGGTTGGAAAAGACCCCTGGGATCATCGAGTCCAACCATCAGCCCTACTCTACAAAGTTCTCCCCTACACCATATCCCCCAACACCTCATCCAAATGACCTTAAACACCCAGGGATGGGGACTCCCACCACCTCCCTGGGCAGCCTACTCCATCTGTCACCTCCCAGTGACCTGAAATGGGAGCTTCTCTTCAGCTGAGGAGTCCTGGGGCAGCCACGAGACTCCCTCATATCTGTCCTCTCTCTTCCTTCTCTGTGGTGTGAAACACCGGGCTCAGCATCTGCTGTGACCTTGCCCTCTGCTCCCTCTCCCCATGCAGCCATCCGCCCCGAGGGGAAGAACAACCGCCTCTTCGTCTTCTCCATTAGCATGGCCTCGGTGTCGCGCTTGTCCCTTGATGTGGCAGCCGATACACACGAGGACTTGCAGGACTGGGTGAAGAAGATCCGGGAGGCAGCCCAGACGGCTGACGCACGGGTGAGTCTGGAGAGCCCTTGGCAGGAGACTCATCTCCTTGCCAAGGCCTGGATTGTCCAGGTGCCAAGGAGCGGGTGCAGGCTGGGTGGGGGTGGTGAGATGGCAGCCTGTGACAACTGGCAGAGCAGTTACTCAGATGATAGAGCCAGAGTCATCTTGGACACTATAGCAATGGGTGGTGGCCATGCATTGTGGCTTGAGAGGTTCAGACTGGACATCTGGGAAGACAGGTCTCTCAGGAGGGTGTTGCAGCCCTGGGAGGTGGGAGATTTCCATCCATGGAGGGTGGCAAGGCTCATCTACAAGGCCACAGCTGCCCTGCACTGGTACCAGTGCTCCAGGCAGGAGGTAGGACCCACCAAGGACCCTTCCCACGGGTGCTTTTGTGGTGTCCCCCCCATGCAGACCCAGCGGACCTGCTAGTGGTTCCCACGGTGTGGGCAGGAGCGGCCACACCAGCCCAGCGCTGCCATCATTGACCACAGGTGGTGAGCTGGGTTATCCAATGCCACTGCTCCCTCCTGGCCCTGACACCTATCTCTCCCTCTCTTGGCAGCTCTCCGAAGGGAAGATGATGGAGAGGAGGAAGAAGATTGCCCTGGAGCTTTCAGAGCTGGTGGTCTATTGCCGACCTGTGCCCTTTGATGAAGAGAGTGAGCATCTGCCGGTTGTGGCCTCCGCAGGCAGTCACCGTGGCGTTACAGACCCTGCGGTGTGCCCTGAGGTGCTGCTTTGGCTAGATCTCAGCAGAGGGCAGGTGTCCAAAGCAAGTTTGAATCAGTTTACCTTGGAGCTCTGGAAATGTCCTTGTCCAGAGGGAGGAAGTTCCCTTCCCCATCAATCTGTGGCTGGGATCTGTCACCATCCAGAGCAGCTGCTGAGGGAGTGGAGATGGGGAGCATCATGCCCGATCACTGAGAGCAGTTTTGATGCTTTCCGCCGTTGGTGCTGGGCACCCAGCAAACACCTGCAAGGGTCTGCACTACCTGATGGTGGCTGAGCCAAGGGAGGAGAGGGTGATGTTAGGAAGGGGCCCAGGGCAGTTGAAGTGTCTGGAAAGGGAGTGTGCTCCTGGCTTACACTGTGCTGTCTCCTCCCAGAGATTGGCACAGAGAGGGCCTGCTACCGAGATATGTCCTCCTTCCCTGAGACCAAGGCGGAAAAGTATGTCAACAAGATCAAAGGCAAGAAGTTCCTGCAGTACAACCGCCTGCAACTTTCCCGCATCTACCCCAAGGGCCAGCGCCTCGATTCCTCCAACTATGACCCCTTGCCCATGTGGATCTGCGGCAGCCAGCTGGTAGCACTCAACTTCCAGACCCCAGGTGAGGGCAGCAGGCAGGGAAGGTGGGCAGGCTGCTGGGGTATCCTGCACCTCCTCCCAGTCACCTGCCTGCACCCCTGTTAACTCCATCCTGGCAACCAGGAGGTCCAGGAAAGGGTCCAGAGTCTTCTGTGCTGGGTGCAAGGAGCAGGACTCAGCACCCAGCAGGTCCAGGCCGGTTGTTGCCGCAGGGGGGATGTCATCTGGAGGGCTGGATTGACCTGGGCTGAGCCAGGAGGGTGGGGTGCCATGAGAACAAGCTGAAATGGAGAGGAAGCAGGAGTTCCTCCAAGGTCCCTGGCAGCAGGAAGGGTGGGCAGGGGATGTGCCAAAGGAGATGGTGCAGCACCAGCCCTGGGACATGGGCTGGTTGCAGGGCCTGAGTCAAGCTCGCTGCTTTGCTCACCTTTCTCCAGCTTCCACTCCTGCTTCTAGCTTCCAGTCCAGTCTCCCCCCTTCCCTGGCCCTTGCCAAACTCTTCTGTGAGCCTGTTCAGCTCACCTATCCACCAGAAAACTACCTGCCTCTTTTTTCCTGCTGTCTTTTTCACTCCTTTTGTGAATTCAAGCGTCTCACAGGGTGGTTTGGCAAATGCCAGAGCCAGCACAAAGAAAGCTGAAAGGAGAGGGAAGAAAAGAAGGGGGTGACCCATGGAGCACTGGGTAGTTGAGCAGATCGTGCATGAGAAAGTCCCCCCATGGCCCCAGCACATGCAGAGGCTGCAGTGAGGCCATGGTGCACGAGTTATGGGGATGGGCCATGTCCCCTTGCAAAGGGTTCGCACAAGGCACCAGTAACATGGGTGATCTGGCTTGTGGAAAGGGCACAGGGTCTCCTCCCTCCATCCCCTGCCTGTGCTCTCCAGACAAGCCCATGCAGATGAACCAGGCCTTGTTCATGTCCAGCGGCCAGTGTGGGTACGTCTTGCAGCCAACCAACATGCGGGATGACATCTTCGACCCCTTCGACAAGAGCACGCTGCGGGGGGTTGAGCCGCTCTCCATCTCCATTGAGGTCAGTACCTCATCCCAGCGTGGGGTCAGATTCAGGCGGTTCCACTGAGCTCGGGGTGATATTATGATTTTTCTGGGTTCCTGGCTTCTGTCTGCAACAGCTCCTCAGCAAACCCCTCAGCCCCTGCTTAAGAGCTGTCCTTGGAGAGCCCTCACTGAAGGGGGAGACCCATGGGTGCTGCTGAGGGAAGCGCCACCGACCTCCCTGGGTGCCGGGAGAGGAGTAGCAGGACCATCGCCGGGTGCCCCCCCCCGGACCCCTCCCTCCCAGGGCCCAGTGCCGGCAGGTGGCATCCACGAGCCGCAGAGGTGGCATCCCTATCCCCGGAGCTTGGCCGGGACTGCCCGAGCACAGGATGGCCCCCAACCGGGTACCGAGCTGTGTCTTGTCCCTTCCTTGCCACTGAGTTGCTCTGGGCTCAACATTAACGACCTTGCTGTGTCCCCTTCCTGCTCAGAAAGATGCTCGAGGTCGGAGCAGACTATTCAGCCCATTTCTGTGTTATACTGCTGGTGATAAGAGGACAGGGGGCGGGGAGGCTGCTGGTGGGCGGTACTGGAGGATGGACTGCAGGTGCTCGTTGAATCTTTTTCTTCCCGGATGGTGGGAAGATGGCTGGACTGTTCCCGTGTCAGCTCAGGGAGCTGCACAGCAGAAGGGGTAAGGGATAGTTAGTTCACCAGACAAAGCTGGAGGGATGGGGAGGCCGTGGCTGTGCCAAACCAGATTGCTCTCATGTTTGGACCGGTGGCTGTCCCACTAGCCTGTACAGGCATCCCTAGTGGTCTTAGAGCCGAGCTCAGCATTTATCTGTGGGTTGGCAGTGTCCTCTGCAAGTCCCTTCATCTCAAGCAGACCTTTGGGGCGGAAGCAGCAGAGATCCAGGCTTTAGGTGCTCACAGATGTCTGACAGCACACACAAACTGCAGCTCCTCTGAGGCCATCTCTCACCAGAGTGATCCTGCCTCAGAGAGCCACTGCCCTGCTCAGGGAGGACACCCCATCATGACCCATCTGCACCACCCACTCCATAGCCACTGTCTCTCTAAAAATCCCTGTCTGTTTTCCAAACTTCCCATGTCCTGGGATGCAGCTGCAACCAGCAGGTGTCAAGAATCACTGTGCCATAGCCTGTCACTGTCTCCTTTAAGAGATGGGCTCAGCTTTTTGTCCTCTGGCAAAACTGCCCGATGTCCCCACCATAAGCCAGCTTTCACGGATGGAGAAGCCGTCTCGAGCCCAGCATGACTCAAAGCACATGATCCAGCGTTGGCAGCACGTCCTTCCCCTGCAACAGCAGCGTGCCGACAGCACGCTGGAGTGACATATGGCCACTGGCAAGAGGGAGCTGGGATTTCTTTCTCCTGCAAGGAAGCAGGTTGTCATTTGAATCGAGCACAGACTGTGCTACAAACAGGAGGCAGAGCAGCAGTGGAGAGCAGCTCCTTTTCATCCTCGAGCAGGAGAGCTAAGAAGTTTTGGCAAAGAAGGGGGTGTCCAGTCCCTCTCCAAGCAGGGGAAGGCTGCTCAGCTCAGCAGCCCAGCTCCAGCTTGGCAGACTGGAGGAGGGATGCTGTGGGCCCAAGCCTGGCTGTGCAGGCGGCAGACAGGAACCTGGGGCAGTTCAGCTGTCTCTTTTTATGGCTTACAAGGCAAATTGGTGATTGGTAACACCATAGCAGCTTCCAGGGGTGGGAGCTGTTTTTCTCCAAGAGGCAGGCTGGGCTGGGCTGGCTGTCAGTGTCTCTTCTCTGTCCAATTAGCAGAGCCAGGGTGATTTATTTGGAAAGAAAATGTCTTGGTATGCAAACACATTATTTCCCCTTTGCTCCCATCTCTTACCAAGTCTCTCCTGCTCTCTGCCCAGGTCCTGGGGGCCCGGCACCTTCCCAAAAATGGAAGGGGAATCGTTTGTCCTTTCGTGGAGGTGGAAGTGTCTGGGGCTGAGTACGACAACGCCAAGCAGAAAACCGAGATCGTGGGTTAGTGAAGGGAAGGGAGAGGGACACACCAGTGTTCCTGACTGTGGTGTGAGCCATGGGCACTGCAGCAAAGCCTGGCTCTGGGGTGGGGGCTGCCCCTGAGCTCAGCATCAGCTGTGGGGGGCACAGGGCTCCCGACTAACAGCAGTGTCTTCTGACTAGCGGACAACGGCCTGAACCCTCTCTGGACGCCGAAGCAGTTCCACTTTCAGGTCAGCAACCCTGATTTTGCCTTCCTCCGCTTCGTGGTGTATGAGGAGGACATGTTCAGCGATGAGAACTTCCTGGCTCAGGCCACCTTCCTGGTGAAAGGCTTGAAGACGGGTAAAGCGGTCGGGGAAGCGGGGGCGGGGGTGTCAATGTCATGGTGTCCTCAACAGTTTGCTAATTGCATCATTAGCCAAGGAGACGCTGAGTTTCATGGGAGGATGCTGTCAGGCCCTGGGCTGGCTTTGTCCTTCCTGTCCCCATGCCAGGTGGAGGAAGCAAGGACCCATTTGCTGATACCCATCAAGACCGACTGCCACTTGGGCAGAGCTGGGGGGGTTGGAGAAGACCCCCTTGAGGTCTGTGCTGGGAGACTGACACGTCCCTGCCTATGCTGCCAGTGATGCTGGAGCTGTCTCTGCTGTAGGTTTCCGAGCTGTACCCCTGAAGAACAACTACAGTGAGAACCTGGAGCTGGCTTCCCTACTTGTCAAGATCGACATTTTCCCTAGCAAGGTGAGGCTGGGTCACACCTGAGAAGGTGGCTGCGCCGCGGGGCTGAGGAGCCAAGGCTGCTGTGTCTGCCCCTGCAGCAGGGCTCTGCGCTGCTAGCGGGTCGGTGCAGCGGAGCTCCGCAGTGCCTGGCTGTGCTGCAGGCGGAACGGATGAGTTTCCAGCACTGTGCTGTAGCCCACAGAGGACTGGTAGGATGGGAAGCATGCAGCTCTGTGTTGGCATAAACAGAGGGCAGGGCTTCTTCAGAAACAGATGTTTATTTCTTCATTTAAAGTGATGGTGGTGGGAGCCAGTGATGGTGTTAAAGACCGAGCAGCTGCATGTTGCAAACCCCTGTGAGCCCCAGACACCCTGAGTGGCAGCTCATGGGGCAGCAGAGCCCTGCACCAGGACTGCCTTTAGTACAAGACTGAAATCCCAAGCCTGAAGACTGAAATCCCCTTTACTACTGTATTTTTTTTCTGATCCAAGCAGGAGAATGGCGAAATAAATCTCTTTAGTGCTTCAGCCCTACGGGAACGAGCAGGGGATGCTTCCAATCAGCTGCTGGCGAGCAGAGGCAGAGAAGGGTCCTTTGAGTCACGGTACCAGCAGTCCTTTGAAGACTTCCGTGTGTCACAGGAGCAGCTAGCTGACCACTTCGAGAGCCGGGAGCGAAGGTATACCAGCGCTTGTTGAGCTCTTCCCAGCGTGAGACATGCGCGCCCCGCCCCCCCCCGCCAGTGGAGGCAGATAAACGCAGCCTCCCAGTAACCCAGAGCAGAGCCGCAGCCTTGTTTGCTGCATGAAAATCCTAAATTTCATTATGAAAGTTGTGCCAGTCCTTGGGGGAGTTGCTGCTCTGGGGTCCGTGGGAGTAGGGTGGGACAAGGAGCTGTCACCCTGCAGCTGGTGGCACTTTCCCCTGGCATGGGGGACTTGCTGGGCCCTGCTTTCCTCCTGGGGTGTGACTTTTGAGACGGGAGCATTTGCCCGTGATCATCCCTCGGTGTGTCCCCTCTGTGCTCCCCTGCAGGGTACTGCGGAGGACCCGGGTCAACGGGGACAACCGGCTGTAGCCCATCTTGGCGGGCGAAGGCACCTCCAGTGCTTGTGAATCTCACGGCACGCTGTGAACTGGTTTCTATGGAAACGGCACTGCTATGGCCTACTTTCAGGCAGCTTTTCCAGTTTCTCTGCTGAAGTGTGTTCCAGTGGAGAACTAAAAAAAAAAAAAAAAAAAATTGAACACCCACCACCCTTCACCACCAAGCCCTTAACGAAGTGCATCGGTGTGTACAGCCTGCCAGCCGCTGAGGTGAGAGACAAAACTGTCTATAATTGCAAGAAAAGAGACCCAAAAAAAGCCCCCAACCAGCCCTCTGCTGTCGCTGCTCTGCCTGTGTTCCTGGAGATCCTGCTCTGCACAGCTGCCGGAGGCCCGTTGCGGCCATCCTTTGCTGTACCCGCTCCCAGCGCGCCGGGCAAGGGGGAACTTCCGCAACCAAGGCAGCACCTATCTGTCCTGGCGGCGTCGCATCTACCTACCTGTATAGCCACTGCCTAGGGGTCCAGTAGTGAAACTCGACATTTACAAGGCCGCTCTAGCTTTAAATGACAATAAAAGCGTCAGTATTACACGCGTGGTGGCTCGGGTGTCTGGCGGTGTGCCCCCCTGCAGAGCCAGGTGCTGCGGGGGGAGCTGGGGTGCAGCCCTGCCGTGGGGGGCTGCGCTGCTCCCTCCTTCCTCCTGGCTTTAGGGACGTTGCAGATACTGGGGGAGCAAAAAAACCCCCAACAAAACAGGAGCTTTAATGTTCACTCAAAAGGGTAAAACAAGGGTGTTACATGCTTCTCTGAACCGGTCTGAGGATGAGCAGCTCCTAGGACAGAGGTATCCTGGCATTACTGCTGCTGGGCTTTACCCTGGGGGTAGATCGTCATGCTTTTAAACTGAACGCGAGGGCTGTGACTGAGCTGAGCGTTCCTGCTCCTGGACAAGCAATCATCCCCCTGCATGGGGCAGCTTTTGCCATCACCCAGCATTGGCACAGGGCATAGGGCAGCCCTGGGCACTTCAGCACCCCACAGGCTTGCTCAGTCCCAAGCACAATCACCAGTCGACTCGTGTTTGTCTTTTACGCTCTTTATTTAGGAACAACCAAAAATGTCTGGTTTCATTTCAACAAACTGTACAAGCAAGCTCTTCCCCTCGCCCACCCTCACATCCACATATACAAAAGGAAGGGAAACTTGCCATTCACTTCTCAGAAGTGGCATTGTTGCTACAGGGAGTTCTTGCCCTCAGAATAAGAGCAGGTAAAGTCCATAGCAGGTACAAGCTACCCTAGCCCTAGTAATAGCCACAGCCCACAATCACAGGCAGCTTCACTTTTTTTCTCTTTAAAACCTTTACCAAAAGTAAAAACTATTTCCTGTCTCACACGATTGCCAAGGTGACCATCTAAAATTGTGGTCTTAAAAAAAACACAATAATAACCCCACTGGAACCCCCCACACCTCCCCGGTACAAAGACGGTTTACAGAGCAGAGCCCTTGCTCTGCTCCCTAGCTGCACGGCCACCCTTATGAAAGGTCCCATTGCAGCTACAATTACATTTTCCTTTGGATAAATCCAAGCAAAAATTCCAGGTCATTCAGCACCAGCATGATTTCTAAATAACAATAATTAAAAAAAAAAAAAAAAGAGACCCCATTAGGCTGACTTTGTGGTCTGCTGAGAAACAAAGTGATCAACACGCTGTTTCCAAAGTCTCTCTTTTAGTGCAATGTTAGTATGTGCAAGGGGAAATCACAGCCACGTACCCATAACACCACCAGGAGCCAGATGGGGCAGAGAGAAAGTGCAATCTTAGCAAGAATTTTTCTATGCCATGGATTCCTAGCCCAACCTTCACTAGCACCAGTAAGCAAGAGGCCTCCTAACGCCACCCTCCATCAGTACAGGGAAAAAGTGGCTTTAACTGTGCCATCAAAACATGGCCAATGTCAGCCAACAGCACTCTTTACTGGAACAGGCAATAACAAGAAAAAAAAAACCAAACCACTGCTTAGGTAACAGAGCTCCCTTGCTCTGCAGTTTTGTGATGCCAATCCAGCATTTCTGGCAGTGACCACTGCCAGTAAAATATACAGCAGAAACTAAACTTGGAAAAAAAAAAAAAAAAGGTGTCTCATCCCTCCCTCCATCTGTAGTGTTGCCTAATCTTACCCTGCTGGTTTTATGATCAGCTGAGAAATTACAACAGAGGTTACCGCAGTGAGCTGAATCACATCAGGCCACCAACTGATTTGAAAAGAGCACATTCAAAATTAACTGGGCAACGGGAGAGAGAAGTTTATAAGCATTTTAAGTACTATCAACTTGACAGGAAGGTGCAGCATCATATTCACTTTCTAATTTGTGCCTAAGTGCTAAAAATCATCTTTCTAATTCCCAGTGACACAGCTTCCAAACATCACCTCCTGATCAGGTTGCCTCTGTAATGTCTCTGAGAGAGGGGCTGCAGGGAAGACAAAATACAAAACAATTCTACCTGTGACCAGAAATTGTTGCTTTTAAAAAAAAAAAAATTAAAAAATATATGTGTGTGTATATATATATATATACACACATATATATATATACACATATATATATATATACACACATATATATACACACACACACACACACACACCCCCAAAACCCTAAATGGAAAACCAGCCTTCTACATCCTCCTTCACCTCCTGAACAGACAGGACATGTAGCAAAAATTAACCAAGCAGGTCTCTTGCAGCTCCAGGTTCTGTGCAAGCATCACCAGGTTCTGCAGTCAGCTGTGGGCTGGCTACAGGGTTTCTCATCACAGCTGCCAGCAGTTACTGCTTTTGCTGGTGGCTTCTCGTGGTGACCAAAACAAGCCCCTGGCAGGGAGGGGACATGCAGCTGCACTAAATCCCTGCGGCTGGAGCTCTGTGGGCACACGCTGACCGCTGCATGCCATGCATTGAAGCAAGCCCCTGTGCCCACCCCTCTCGCCATGGCTGCGGGCCTGATGTGCAGCAGCACTCAGCTCTCAGGCAAGTGGAAATAGGAGCCTGTAATCATTGTTTGTTTAGTGTTCTGCTAAAAAAGAAAAAAAAAATTTCCAGGATACTAATTAAGGAGCTGAAAAATAAACTCCCCAAATGAAATACAGAGCCATGTCTAGAATTGTCACGGCAGGGCCTACTGATCATGAATAAAGTAACTGTTCCCTGCATCAGGAGAACCAGCAGCCCTTTACATGAGCGAGCCAGGTGTGGCACAAATCACGGGTTTGGGTTGTTAAGCAATTGGATTGTGCCCTTAATCTAAGCAGCCTCAGAGACATAAGTAACAAGATTCACATGGATTAAAAATGATGGTTGCTGCTGTTCCTGTCAAGCCAAGGCTCACACACAGCGGATGGAGACTTCCCTTCCTTACTGATGCTGGCTACACGACCTCTATCTTACACCCCTCCTTTCAAGTCAAGATAGTCATCTTTGATTAGATGATGATAAATATTCACACACTGTGTAGAATCATGGTGACACTTTCTCTTAACACTAGAAGAGCTGCTGGG
The DNA here is from genome assembly GCF_003259725.1 of Athene cunicularia. NCBI lineage: Eukaryota > Metazoa > Chordata > Aves > Strigiformes > Strigidae > Athene > Athene cunicularia. The sequence goes on along the minus strand of NW_020799125.1, from coordinate 10,062,474 downwards.
ACTGTGGAGTCACCTCTCAAGTTTTCCTTTCAGTTTCAGATGCAAACACATTTCTCACGTTCTGCATCAAAACCTGAGCCTATTTGGAGATGACACCTGCTTCTCCTCAGCTTCAAAAATGATGCAATAGGGAAACAGAGGACCACAGAGCTAAAAGCTCAAAAATTTTCAGCTTATACTTACTTTCATGGAGATTTCAAGTCAACTAAAAAAATGCAGATAACAAGGAATGTAGGAGTTAGAAAGAGAACTTGATTGCTTTTTGATTTTTTCTCTCTAAATCTTACCCTCCCCACACAACAGGGCTTGCCAGCCTCGTCGCCGTGTCCGAGGGGAGTCTGCATGGAACCACTTTTTACAATTCCTCCAACCCAAAAGAAAGAAAACTCCTGCTGTGCTTGTATGAATGCACGGAGACAAAGCTCAAAAACCTCAGCAGCTTCCAACCCTCAAGGCTGGTTTTTCTGTGTACACCGGGAAATTCTCCCTCTAGCTCACAAGACTTCTCTTTTCAATTATTCTGGAAAACTGGCCGAGTACAATCCAAGTGCAAAAAATTTCAGTGAGTGCATGGAAAAATGGTTTGAAGGGACCAGTTCATACCATAGCCCTTAAGCATTCGGCAGATGGAGCGGGGATCACTCTTCCAATTAGCCATAGGCCTTTAAGTGTACACCAAAAATCCCACAGAAAATCACCTTGAATGGGCAAACTACACTTCCAACATATTTATATAGCAAGTAGTTAGTAAAATTGTACATTTTTCATGTACATCTTAATGCAATAAAGAATCAATGGCATATCTGAACTGTATATATGTGTACTTAAATAAACCTGCATGTACATAGACACTAGAGAGTAAATTGACCTACCTGTATTTGTTCTCTGAAGGTAACACCATACATACACTCATACTCTCGGGCCACACACCTCCCAGATCGGCTACCTCCAGCTCTAGGCCCACCCAGATTCTCTTGTCACCTGTGACATTTCGGGGGGTGCACGACTGCACCCACAAGGGTGAACCCCTGGGGCTGTCCTCGCCGTGCAGCTGCCTGTGCTGTCCCGGAGGGGAGCCACGGGGACCTGCCCAGCTGAGCCGACCCCAGGCCGAGGTGGGACGGCTGCTGGTTATGCCTCCAAGCACGGCATGACCAGAAATAGTGCTTCTAAAGAGAAAGAAATTTAGGGAGCCTGGTGTCACTGCAGCGTGCTCCAGGCTGACACCACCCCTGCTCGCAGCATTTTGGGGAGGGTTTGTCTGACTGCTAAGGGATGTGGCAGAGCGGGTGTCTGCATCTGAGCACATCACCCCGGCTCTCTTTAGGGTGCAGGTCATCTCCTCCTGGAGCAGTTGCTCACACTTGGCCACGGGGGCTAGACCGTGTGCCGGGGGAGCTATGTGAGCTCAGGCACAGGCACCTACCGCCAGGTGAGAGGAAGCCCTCTCTTTTGCAAAGCACTGAGCAGAGAAAGCCCCTCCTAGTAGTTGAGCAAGGTGGCCTCTTAGAGGGAACGAAGAAAGAATTGGAAAAGCAAGAGCAATTGAAGGTAGAAATCAGACACCATCTTTGGAAGAAGTTCTGAAAGAGCTTTTTTGTTTTTAAACCAGATTTTTTTGTAAATCTTTGGATCCAATCCTTTGGGGCTTGCTACCCACCCTTCTAATAAATATCATTTACCACCAACAATAAAGTCTCCCACATTAAAAAGCTCTCACTAAATAAAAACCTTCTACTGAAAAAGCTTGGCTGAGTTAGCTTGGCAAAAATAAGGAGCTATGACTACTCTCCATAAATACATCAGCGGATAAACACCAAAAACTATTTAAGTTAAAGGACAATGTTGGCTCCAAAACAAACCAGGAAAGAACCAGCCATGAATTAATTCAAACTAGAAATTTAAATAAAGTTTCTAACCATTCAAAGGCAGTAAAGTTCTGGAATAGCCTTCCAAGAGCAAAAGTGAAGGCAAGACATGGAACCAATTTTGAGCTGGAATTTGTTTAGTTTGTGACAGAATGGTCTGACACAGCATTTGGCTGGGCTATTCAGCTCAAGAGTTTCCCTTCTAGATCTTGTTTTCTATTAGAAAAGAACAGTAAAAAAAACTTTTAAGTAGCTGTATCATACAGCAAACACCCAAGACAACATGGGCACATTAAAAATGTACAGGTACTGGGAAACAGGAAGGTTAACTGGGAAATTTATTTTGCTATTTTGCCAGAACTATTGCAGATAGACTGGGGTGGGGGGGTGGGGAAAAAGGCAAGGAAAAAAAAAAAAAAAAGACTGGAGCAAACACTTGAAGTTACCAGCGCTGCTGAAGGAGGATCTGTCATGTAGGGCTGCGAGAGGGAAACTTCCTGATTGTAGAAGAGCTGCTGCCTTGCCGATCCCTTGGAGACAACAATGACTTGAACCACTCAGAGCAACACTGTGTATTCTCTGCGTTTGTTCTCTGAAGAACAGCTTGTTCTCTCTGAACAATGAAAAGGATTCCAGGTCAGGATGGAAAAATTATTATGTGCTAGTTATCAGTGATTAAAGGGAGACTCGGAGATTTAATAGCCTGCTACAGTCAGTCTCCAGGAGCACCAGGGAAAATATTCTAGCCAGCAAGGGACAAATGACACCAAACTCCCGGGTTGTATGGGTCTGTGAACCTGCTACTTATTGGAGAGCATGCAATGCTAAATATCTAACCTCAACCATAGGGATGAAAATCTCACTCAGCTCCCACTGGACTTTAATGCAAGACTGGCAGTTTTCTTCTTGGATACTTCTCCTAACACACACATACACACTTGTGTGCCCGCAAAGCCCTTCATTGCCAGGGCTCAAGGACCAGAAAGGCCGGAGAGGATATATGCAGCCATGCCAACCTTTAGAGAACAAACACCTTAACGGACAGCAGATTAAAAAAAAAAAAAAACCAAGAAAAAAAAAGAAAAAAGTAGTGTGCCATGATAGTCCATATCTAAGCAATGACCTTGTTTACACAATGTCTGAGATTTGTTATGCTTGTATAGGCAGCTGTAGGCATTGGTATATGAATATGAAATCTGAAAGTCTGTCCACTGGAAAGCAAACAAGAGCATCCTATTTCCTGGGTGCAAGCTAAGACCCCGCCTCTGCCAGCTCTCAGCCATCTCCTTGGCTGGGACACTGAGAAATCTGCACTAAGTGCCCAGTTTTTGCACGCGCGCTCTCTTGTGTGCTGTGCTCAAAGGTCTTATTTATGGCAGTGCTTTATCACCACGTTCTGCTCCTGAGGTTTGGATCAGGCCGGCCCATGGGTTTCTTAAAGACCAAAAATTTCTTCTCAAGGGTAAGAGCAGATCCTCCAGGGCTGGTGGTTTGAGTTCAGTCTGTTTCTGCAAAAGAACAGAGGTGTCAGGGATGCTCCAGCTCACCGCAGGGGCCTGCAACCCAGGCAGGGTGCTGGATGGGGAGGAAGGGGTGCAGGAGTGCCTTGGGATGGTCAAAATTGGGAGCACTGATGCAGTCAGCTGCAGAGAAAGGCCAGCCCCATTTAGAGGGGCCAGGAAACCCAAAATACTCATGGGAGCAGAGCTGGGCTTTGGCCAGCAGCAAGGCTAAGGCAGGATGCAGCCCACAGTGGTCTAAAGCCACGCACCTTCACCGAGCACCTCCTGCCTCTGTGCCACGAGGGGCGATGGGACCGTCTCGCCCGTGGCATAAAATGACACTCAGAAGGTGCTAGCAGGGGCACGGCCATCGCCCTGGCATAGGCACACAAGCTGATCCACCACCCTTCTTCAAACCGCTGCTGCTGCAACACCTCCCCAGCCCGCTCCTGCGGCCGCTCCCCAGCAGAGCGCAGGAGGCAGCGCCCATCCAGACCTCTCAGCTGCAAGAAGAGCCCATTCAAACCCACACTGTCTCCTCTGCGTTACACAGGGGAGGGAAGCAATGAATTTCAGTGGAATTTTTTTTTTTTTTTTTTTTTTTTTTTTTTTTTTTTTTTTTTTTTTTATAAGGCCTGCAGCCATGGCAGAAGTGTGTGGGAGGCTCCGAAGCAAGGCAGTGGGGCTGTAGAAGATCCCAGCTGCCCAGATGGAGCAGGCAAGGGGCTCTGCAGCCTGTGGTGGGACAGGGCGGGAACCCCGCCAGGGAGGAAACAGCCCCCAGCTGCACTTCTGAAGAGCCCACAGAGGGCTTGGAAAACACCTCTCCTCTGCTCTCCTTCGCATCTGGAGAGCTGGCAGCGAGAGGGGAGGAGGCTCTTGCCTGCACGGGCAGGCACAGGTTATGTCTGCTGCCTGAGGCCAGGGGGAGGCATGGAAGCAGCCAGTGGCATGGGGGACAGCAGTCAGGTCCCTTTTTTTTCCAAAACCTATCTTCTTCATAAATAAACCCAAGGGCCACCTTTCCCTGGCGTAGGTAAAGGGACCAGACACTCCCACTGGTTTTACTTAAGCTAAAAGTAAAGCCAGGCTTTAGCTTCAGAATGGAGCTAGTATCCAGTGACCAAGGCAGGCAGGTGTGGGCAGGCAGGAGCACTCACAGCATCCTGCCAGACCCTCCTCATCCTCCTTCCCTGGCCCCACTCTTTCCCAGGGGTTTCCTCACTGCTTCCTCAGTTAAATCCCAAACAGCAGGACTGGACACAAAACCCTTCCCTAAAGCCTCAGCTTCCCAAATGGGAAATGCTCAGTGACTTGTGCTCAGCCAAACCCCCCCACAGAGCCAGCCCTGCCCGAGGTGGAGGCCTTACCGAGCCGGGTGGCGGGCGGTGGGCCGGGGGCGTCGGGGGTCCCGGCGCTGCCTTCCTGGCCACCTGGCTCCCACGACTCGCTGCTCTCCGACACCTCCGAGCCAGCTTCACACGGCGCTTTCCGGCTTCCCACCGTCTCACCAGCACTGGCCTCCTCAGGGACAGCGCCCCGGCTCTCCTCCTCCACCTTGACCGCAAACCACACCTTGAGCTGCTGGGCGCTGAGGTGGGAGCGCTCGCAGAGGCTGGGCACATCCTCCTCCCGCAGCCCCTTGTGCTTCTCATAGTAGTCCTCCAGCACCTCCCGGCCGGTGGGGCTGACCTCCACCAGCCCCGGGGGGAAAACCCCCCGCCTGTAGTTCTCATACCACTTCAGCTGCCCGTTCTTGTAGCCATACCGGCTGTCCCCAAACCAGCGAATGACCTCAGCCCGTGGCAGACCCGTCTGGGAAACGATGGCGTCGTACTCCTGGTTCGTGGGCCGCTGGGTCTGCACGAACATTTGCTTCAGCAGATGCCGCTGCTGGGCTGTTTTTTTAAAGTTCAGTTTGGTTTTCGGAGGGGTGGGTGGCCGGCTGGAGCTGACGTCCCCTTTCTCGTTTGCACCAGCCCCTGGTAACTCACTTTTGCCATTGGACTCAGTTACTCGCAGATTCTTCAGGTTGATTTTGATGGGACTCACTTTCCGCTCCATTGAGTTTGGGTTGTTGCCAGAGGCATCGACCGAGCCGTTTTCACTTGCGGCCCTCAGCTCATCCGAGGAGTCCTCCCCTTCCCCACCACCATTTTCCGCCTCCTCCTCCTGCCGAGCCGCCTCCTCCACTTTCTTATTTTCCTCTGCCACCTTCTTCTTCCTTCTCTCCGAGAACCAGCTATCAATCTCCCTCCGCGTCATCTTTGTTTCCCCTCTCAGGCGGTTCACCTCTTCTTCTGCAGGAAGGGGATTTTGGGCAAAACTGCTCTCCAGGGCCTTCAGCTGCTCTGGTGCCCGCTCTTTGTACTTCGTTGGTGTGAAGTCGGGCGCCTGATGCCATGACTGCCGCCGCGGTGGGTGGTGAGGGGCTGGTGTGGGCGCTGCTGCCGCGGGGCTCAGCTCAGCTCCCCTGGCCGAGACGTCGAAGGTTATTTCAGGCAGGGAATCAAGAGCGCTGTCTCCAGGGAAAACGGCCCGGCCGCCTCTCACGTTCCTGTAGTGGTACCTCCTATCACTGAACCATTTTCGAATCTCCTTGGTGGAAAGTCCCGTGATTTTTGTCAGCCGCTCAACTTCAGCCTGACCAGGGAACTGGTTTCTGCAGAAGCTGCCTTTCAAGGCCAAGAGCTGCTCATGGGACTTCTTGTTTTTGTACACGTTGGGATCCAGGAAGGTCTGCGAGGAGATTGCTGGGCAGGCGGTGAGCAGCGACTGGCCGCTGTTGACCACCTTCACCCCCGACGTGTTGCTGGAGCTCACTGTGCCATGCTGCGCTGCCGGCTGCGGCTTGGGGACAGAAGTCACCGCCAAGGTGAAGGAGGAGCTGGTGCCCTTTAACCCATTTGCCATGATGGGCTGCGTGACCAGCAGACCCCCCGTCCCCTCCGGCTGCCCCACCACATGGCCTGGTAAAGTCGCCTGAATAAGATGGGGGACGGTCCCAGGATTCGCAACCAGCGGCGTGTTCAAAACTGTAATGGTGGGTTGTGGCACGGACTGAATAACAGTGTTGAACATCTTCTTCCTGGCATCTTCAATCTCCTCCGGTGACCAGCTGATGCCCTGCTTCAACCTCTGGGCAGTGAACCAAATCTTCAGCTGCTCTTCTGGGTACTTTGTCACCACAGTCAAGTAGCAGAGCTCAGCTTTGGTGGGGTAGGGGAACTTGTGGAAAGAGTTTTTGAGGAAGCTGTTGGAGTCCATGGCGGCGTTGTATGTTGGAATGCTGCTCAGGGGGATCATCACCTTGGGAAGGGACTTGGACGTAGGTAGCTGCTGATGCAATGGGGGTTGCTGCTGCAGTGACACAAGTTGTGCAACACCCGCCTGTAGAACAGGCACATTTCCTATGATGGAGCCATTCACTATATGAGATGATTTTGTCGAACTTGCAGTGGGCTGGCTGACTGGCACAGACCCGTTTGGGAATGAATGCTCTCCATCTTTCACCTCCGGCTCACTGCCCAACTGACTTGACACATTCTCCTTCAGCGTGTGGATTTTTTTGGCCTCTGGTTTACCTTTCATTATCTTCATGATGGGGGTTTTGGTAATGATAATTTCAGACTGGCCATCCACCCCTTCTTCAGGGACCTCTCCTGGAAGATCGTGGCTGCTGGCAGCCTCACAGAGACTTTGCTCCACAGTTGTACGATTGTCCTGCTTAGCCACTCTCCAGATGAAGCTTGTTTCACCAGCGTGCGACTCTGCATTGTGGTGCGAGAGCCCTTCATGGCTATTTGCCAGAAAGTTGCAAGCAACACATGCAAAGGCAGGGTCTTTGCTAAAGTCTAAGTGCTCAGAGTCCAAGTGCCCAAAGAAGTGATGAATGTCTTGAGATCCAAAGTCACAAGACTTGCAGATATAAGTGTCACCATCAGCAATACCGCGGTGCCCATTAGACAAAGCTCCATTATTACTGTTATTGGCACCAGCATCACTAGCTGCTGGCCCTTCCGCAGGAGCATCTTGCTGCGTTCCTTCACGATCATCTTCTACAGCATCCAGTTCAGTCTCCTGAAGCACCAGTGTTTTTACTGGTATCATGCAGGGAGTTGTGGATTTTCTTTTGCTAGCCATCACTACAATTGATCCAGATTATTATTTTTCTTTCATTTAAATTAAATTCAGATTTAAAAAACACTATTGTAAGTGCTCAGTGGTCTAGATTCCAGCAAATTCATGATGTCCCAAGGAGTTGTTGTCAGATGTTGACAAATGTTCATATTTGCCACTGAACCTGAGGACAAGGAGAGGGAGGAGAGGTTAGTTCCCTTGGCATTAGACAAAGCACAACTATCCTGGTATTTAACTTTTTCACTAGATAAATTATTTCAGACTCTTTCACTGGAAAAATTTAACTTGACCTTGGATTTATGTATTTTCACACATACAACCTGTTTAAAAACAAACACACAAAACTGCCTCTTTTACAGCCTGCATCAAATTCTCATTTGAGGAGGAAAACCACTGAAATTTCCCCTCACCCTGCTCTGCCAAGAGCCGTCACCAGTGTTTTGGTGGGGAGAGCAGTGCTTGGGCTCCCTGCGTGCCCGGGCTCCCAGCTCCTGTACCAGGCAGGGTCCCCCTGGAAAACCTGCCTGTTTTCCATCAGAAAAAACGGATGAAAAATCAACACATCCCCCACAGAACATTTTGATTTCTTCAAAATCGGCATTTTCCAGCCATCCTGTCAGGAAGTTTCTCGCCAGCTCAAAGCACCATGCGGGTGCCAAGGGCCTCTGCCTGCAGAGACGCCTGGAGCTCCGCTGCAGGGAGCAGGAAGGCTGTAGCCAGGGCGACGTATTTTAACCCCTATCGCTCAGCAAGACCACAGAGCATTTGTGAGATTCTCTCCCCACCCCGTGCACGCTTCGTTGCCATTTCAACATCATCTGTTGAGTCGTTGTCTGGAGCTACAAGAGAAGGTAAAGCCTCAAAACTCAAAGGCAGCATCACACACATGTTCCTGGCTCCTGCCTTCCAGCCTTCCCTCCCACCACCTTTGCAGCTTTTGGCATTCACACAACTCAGTGCACTGCAGGTATTTCCTAAGAAAATGATACTTCTCTGCAACACGAGCCCATTTTTCTGGGCTTGGGGTGACCAGAAATCCATCACTTAAGGGAAAAAAAAAGGAATCTTTTTTAATTTTTCTGAAGCTAAAGCAGTTCCCAGTCTGCTCCAGCCTGTGGAAGGCCAGGGCTGCCCTGAGCATTAGCCACAACCTTATTCCTGGCCTGATGTAGCTTTGCCATCTGCACAGCGGATGGTCCATGCCTGAGATCACGACCCAAGGGCAGTAAAGCTGTCCGCTGTAGCTGGCACCAAGAGTCACTTGCCTGGTGACAAACCCCATAACAGGAAAGGCAGCACATATGAGGGAGGAACACCTCTGCCTTAACCCCTCTGCCAACCTTTTTTACAGCAACTCTGCTTTTCTTTTTCCTTTAAACACAGGGATAAAATGTTTTTTTTTTCCAGATTGCAAGGTCACTTGGAAGCATATGGATGCACTGAATCATATTACAAACACTCTGTGCCAGATTTTCCTGGGATTTACAGTAACAGCAAAAGAGCTTTATAAAAACACTCATAAAACTTGAACTGAAAAAAAAAAAAAAGAGAGACCAACTTACCATCCTACCAGATGACTCACAGAGGTAACTCCTATCAGTTACAGCAGTTGTGCACCAGTAGCTTTCTCATATCAGATATTCTGAGCTGATCTCATGCACTGAGAAATGCAGATCGGGCAAATGACTTGGTGGTGCTTATGCAATACCTCCTCTGCTTATTTTTGTCGGTAGCTTTTAGAACAGAGGAATGAAAGGTCCTAATGCAAAAAAAATCAAATGGAGGAAGTACTATTTGACCTCCCTAACTTCATTAGAAATTTTAAAAAAAAAAAAAAAAGTTCTGAAAGCTGACATCATTTTTTCCAAACAGGAGAGCCTGGATGGCCAACTCTGGCCTCAGCAACTCTCAGGCACCGTTTAAAAGACTGATGGGAAAACGTAACTTCCCGTTAATGTGGGCTGATCTGAGATTACAAAACAGTCCTGTAAATAGTGTTAGTCATCACTGAACTTGGCATCAGAAAAGACTGTTTGCTATGCTAAAGCTTCATGAAAAGCTAGAAATTACAACTTAAAAAAAAAAATAAATCTATAAATAAAAGTATTGAAGCTGTGATCTGGATTTAGTCAGTGTGAATTGCATGTTCTCAATACCTGCTTTATGTCACTCTCATCCCACCTTTTTATGGTTAGTCCTTCCCTCTGCAGAGGGCCAGACATTCATTAGTATTAGCAAGTCAAATACTTGGATGACTATGAATGGGCTTTGCTATTCAGAGGGGAACAGCATCCATTTGACACCAATCCCAAGATCCTAATTTTTGATGCTAAGTTAAATATTACACAATCTAGCAGGGTACGATGACCTTTCCAAGTCGAGTCAATTAGGAAAAAAACAATAAGACCAGCCTGAAGCCTACAAAATAGAGCTTTAAAGGCTGAAAGGAGTTTCGTGTCAGGGAAGTAACGGTAAAAGGGAATTCTTATTTAATTTTATTCTGCAGCTCTCGCACAGGCCAGGGAGAAACTGCTGGGTCCTTTGCAAGCTTTTTAATTTCCAGCGAACTCCTGCTAGAGATCCAGTGCCAGAGCCTCCATTACTGAGACAGCTCGAGTCCCAGGCAGATCTTACCTAGTGTTCATGGAGCCGACAGATATCAAAAAGATGATTTTTATCTGTCAACAGAGTAAATTTGATACAGAGCAATGGAGATACACAAAGACCCCCATTGTGCCATGGTGACAGAGTGCCTCTCCTGAGCATGCTGTCACTATTATTTTGGGTACATGTGAATGGCCTGACCCACCTACAGAGAACCTAAAAGCTCTGCATTTCATTTACCAGCACATTTGCATCAAGCTCCGTGCTCTCTCCAAGAACTTTTGTTAAAAATGCAATCAAAGCAGCCCCAGCCACCACAGCTCTCCTGCTGGGGCTCCAATATTAAGGCCACCTGAGAACACATATTGCAAATTTAGCTGGAAGTGAATCACAGTGCCAATTTACTGGGAAAAAAAATTAATCAAGTGTACTGTTTGTCCATTTCATTTCCATGGAACAGTTGCATAACCACATGTTCGGAGCATGTTTTATTCACTGCTCACCTTCTGGAATGCACTAATACTTTAATATACCACTAATATATAACAGAATGGATAATTCACTGATTTCTCTGTCATTAAAGTGAGGCTGTTTTAATGGACAGGGTAAATTAATGACAGAAAAATTAATCAATTAAAAAACAGCCTTACAACAGCTCCACCGCAAACCCTTCAGACCAATCTGTACAGTCGTGTGTGCAGAACTTTATTTCCTATGTATTATTTTATCATTAACTGGAGGAAAGAGACATTAGCTGAATGAAATGGCTACCTGGCAGCCAGAAAGACAAAGAGGTTGTACTTGAATTCACGGTTCCTATTTAATTTATACTTCTAATTTAATAGTGAGGTAGCAGAGTAAGCAGGTCAAATGACCTGTACGCCCAACCTGCCATTGCTGTTGGAAATTTGCGGGAAAACTGACTTAAAGCAGCATTAAACCCATTCAGTTCCAGTGATACTCCTGATACTACTGATGCTGGAAGGAAAGGCAGCCCAAAGGCTCCTTTGGCCAGATCAGATCCCAGCTCAGCACGTGGCTGGGGGTACATTTCTCATATCTAAAGCACCAGGAACTAATTCTGGGGCTCACACGACAGCAAGACAACCATGCACACTCTGCTCCTGTGACAGGGACAAGCAGCCTGGCCTTTGCACAAGGCAGGCACAAACCTGTGAATGGCTTAGGTTGGGTTGTGGTTCCCTATCCTTGATGTATGTTCGTGATTGCTTGTCTGCACAGCTCCCAGCTTAAAACAGTTTAAAAAATCATCACGGGAAAGCTCTGCTCCACTGGTAGATGCAGTTTTCCGCTGTTGTCACCATGCGGTGGCTACAGGGACAGCCAGGTTGGTGGCCACTCATCAGCTTCTCAAGGGCTGTGACCTAGAGGAGGCAAGCCCCGCACTGTGAGCCAGCAGCGAGGGCAAGGGGAGCCGCAGGCTGAGCTCGCTCCTGCACTGCCCAGGTCTGCCCATTTCTCCTCTGTGTAAGAGGCCCACGAAGGCCACACACCAGCAGCCCATCTCCAGCTCACAAACAAGTACAAGGAGCACCAAGAGACGTGCTACCCCTAGCAATTCAGAAAATAATAACAGAGGAGGAGGATGGAAGCTGTGAAATCTGGGATCCCAGACTATGGAAACTGCAGCATTTCTGCTAGAGACAGAACAAAACCTACAATGGTGCTTTGAACATTCCCCTCCTGCAACACCTCCTGTACCAACCCTCTGTCCCCCCCAGCACAGAAGCCTTCCCGTCCCCATCAGCGGGTCCAGGTACACACTGCCTACCCTCTGCGGAGCAGCTTTGCCTCCACTGAGGAAAACAATGCTGAGACTGGTCAAAGTAAGCTTAGAAATTTCAGAAAATTTACTTCTGCAGAGATTAACAAAGGGAGGTTTCGAAATCTGCACTGCTGAGTATGAACTTTCAGCTTTTTCCAGCTTGGCTGGATATAACTGGTTTGGTTTTAAATGTTTCAGTGAATTAATGAGTTAGGTTGTTAATGCAAAACATTCATTCCGTGCAGTGCCAAGGTCCCCAGTTAGAAGATTAATTTTTGTGACCTTTTGCAAACCTCGCCTAGAAACAACAACCAGAAAACCCACCAGGCAGTATCACTGGCCAGCCAGGGCGCAGCTGGGCACAGCAGCTCTGGTCTCACCACCCGGGTACGGGGATGACGGGACAGTCGCCCTTCTCTGCCCCAGCCCAGCCAACTCCTGGGTGCCCAGCATTCACTGGGGACAAGGGTCCACGCAGACATGCAGGATGGCTACGTACTCTACTTGAGGCTCTGGTGTTTGATGCAGAATGCTCGGTTAAAAAAAAATAAAATTAAAAGAAAAATTTTTTTTAAAAAAACAACACCAAAATAGAAGTAAAATAACAGTTTTCTCAACACTTCCGGTGCCTGCTAGGCAGGCAGACACACTCCCCAGGTCAGGGACAAAGTTGATGTTTCTGTGTCATATGAAGCCAAGCACAATATTGGCACTTAAATAACACTGGTTTGTTGTTAAGCTCAAACTCTGCAGGCCCTGCCTGATAGCATAAGGGGCGGGGGGGGGAGAGAGAAATAAAAGAAAAAAAAAAGTTGATGTTTCAGAGTTTTTGTATTTCCCCTTCAGGCTCTACCTCCAGCCAGGCCCATTTGATGCACATCTGTCTGTGGGAAGACCACAGATGACTTCCCAACTTCCCACTGGTAATGAGCAAGTAAAGACCAGTAAATGAAAGATCCTTGTGGCCAGCACCAACAAGCAGGTGTTCTCTGCAGCACCTAGATCCAAGAGCTGACCCACCCTCCCCTTCCCACCACCATACACCCGAGAGGGAAAACCCACCATGTTTTGCAGTGGGTCCCCCCCAGCACAGCAGACACCCTGTTTGCTCTGGGCAGTGCTGGGTGCCAACTTAGTGGCCTGGGACTGGGTACATTTACCTGGGTGCTGGGGAGGGGAACAAAGACAGGGCCATGAAGCAATGAGCACAGGCCGCCCCTGTCACCAGCCATGGCAGTCCTGGGACTCTTTCTCTTTGGTTGGGCATTAACATTTATTCTGCATTTGGAGTCCATTCATGAGAAGTCATGTAGGAGTTTCACTAGTTTTATTAACTTCTTGCCAAAACGTGCTCAGTGTGGGCTGGCAGGAGAGAGGAAGGCTGGGGACTCCTGCACTTTCCACAATAAGGTAGAAGCGGCAAAGGCTTGTTTCCCTGGCTAGACATCACCATGGACTTGGAATCACAAGCTCTGGTTACAACAAAAGCATAACAAAGCACAGGGAGAGGCCATGCAGCAGCATCACCAACGGGCTTCAAGGACAGCCTGCTGCCAGGAACAGGGCAGCTATTGCTAATCCATCCCAGGGACACAGTGTGGATGGACATGCTCCGGCATCTCAGCAAAGACCTCTCCAGGCTACATCCCTGTGGTTCAATACAAACAGAGTGAGCAGCCCAACTCTTCAGAGCAAATCCCAGCTTCCTGGGTGTGGACAGGACCTCTCTTTTAGCTGTGCCAGCACAGCTCTCTAACAGCAAAGAAAATGCAAGATTTGGCAGGGCTGAGCTCCTCTGTTCCTGGTCTGCGGCTGTGCATCCCGACTAGCTGGGGCCCAGCATCCTCCCTGAGTAACTCTGCAAAGCCTGGAGCTGGAAGGGAAGTCACAGGATGGGACCATCGCCAGCAGCAGAGCATCACCCGGCTCCCAGCAAGCAGTGCACATCCCCACGCCATGCCCTTGCCTAGCACTGGCACCTATAGGTAGCTTCTGCCACCTAGACCCTGGTCCATAAACCAGACCAAGGTCATGACAATTCCGTTGGGGTTTAACCCCATGCAGGACTGCAAGTTCCCATGAGCAAACAGTTAATGAGATTTTTCTCTCCAGAGCAGATTGCTACTGCAGTAACACTGCAGGCACTCAAAATTCAGGTGCTCTCCACAAGAACAGGGAAAGCAACCAGCAATAAAATAACTGCAACCCGAGAGAAGCCACACAGGCAAGAAAAGCCTCTTCGCATCTTATTATTTTGCGCCGCACAAATGTACAAACACACGCACAAATTTCAGCAGTTTTGAGCTTCAAGCAGCATCACATAGTCAACGTTTGTACTAAGGAACAATTTGTCTTTATGTCAACTGGTCAGGGTGCTTTGTAGCTTAAGACTGGCTTTGAAAACACGGGTACAGTCTAAAGGCAGTGGAAGCCGGTTGACCGAACAATCGTATTCATTCTCCATTACTTGGCAGGCCTAGAGTAGAAAAGCGTCTTTTCCATTTAGGCTAGTTAAACAGAGCTATTCATTAAAATTTCACCCTTCTACAAACTGCTGTACTTCTCCATTTTAAATTTGCCTTCAAGAGAAGACCTCTCTCCTCTGCCCCACAACACCTCATCATCCTGTTTCAAGCCATCACCCATTTACGAGCTGTGTTTTCGGATTGCTCTGGTGCTTCCATAACAGCAGTAACTCCTTTGTCGTTGTTGTTACCTGGGTAGAGGCTGGCTTGCTGCCTTAGCACTCGGGGACTAATAGTAATTATCTCTGCTTTTTTTCAGATGAGCACAAAACTGAGTAAGATGGAGGGCTAGAAAGAGGCAGCTGAAACAGAACGCGATTAGAGTATAAAAATAGGTCACTAGGATAATATAACCTTTAGACTATTGGCAATGTGCCCCCCTTAGAGACAAGCCTGCGTGCTATATTTCAGGAGAATGTCAAGACAAAAAAAAAAAAAAAAAAAAACACAACACAACACACATCAAAACAAAACCACTGATCATCCCTCGGAGCTTTGCATGCTTCTGTTTGAACATCACTAACATTAATTCACTCCTTTTCCTCTGCCCTCATCCATTTGATCAAGCATAAAATAAATGTTATGCAATCATACCATTAACATCTTCCAAAAAAATAATAATCTCTTTTGGCATAGAGGCTTCATTACAGATTTGCTCCGAGTTACACTACCTTAGCAGGGTTCACAGTCCCAGCATCCCAGGGACCCACCTCCATAAGCTTCAATCCTCACATTTTGTCCATGTTGCAAAACATTCCGGGCACTTCCCCAAAGGAAAAGGTCCAGCAGACAGATAATCATCTCTTGACAGAGCCAGCTCCGAGGTTAACACTACCAGCAGAGGACACCAGATAGCATTAGTGGAGCTTCAAGAAGTCTCTCAGCTCATCAATATCTGGGTCTCCCACCACCTCATGCTCAGCTGGTGAATACCAGTGGGTTGGTTTGTGCCTGAACAAGACAGTACGAGAACATAGGTCATGTTTATAAATGCACAGGATTTCTCTGATTTCACTCCTTTGTGCTTTCTCTAGGAGGTTTTCTTTTTATTTATATTCTCAGGGATCTGTTTGTGATTGCAGCTTCATCACAGGCACCTCAAACAGCCCCACATAGGTCAGTAGTATTCTGCCACACCACATTCAGACTTGCTACCTGCCTTGCAATCCCACTGTTAGAGCTTATTATCAAACACCACCATATAGATAGGGCAAGGCCAGCTTTGGCAGGTGCAGCCCTTTGGAATGCATGTGAAACAGGGTAGGTTACACCTAAAATATAATTCTTTGTATTTTTATTCTCTGAAATTCCTAAACTGGCTCCAAGCCAAAAAACTATCAGGGAGCTTGGAGTAAAGACTCCCGGTTCCCAAAGCAACATGAGAACCAGAGGTAGATCTTGGTGCATGTTAAATTTCTGATAAGGGCAATTGAGTCTTTAAAATCAGCAGGAAACACTTGGCCAAGCTGGTGAGGAGTTCACAGGCACAAGCACCCAATGACAACAGAGCACACAAAGCACAGAAGCCCACTGTGCTCTCAGTGCTGCTGCAGCCTGCCCAGTCCCAGGGAGTCATTCTGGGGGAAGCCTCCTAGCCCGTCTGAAGCACTCCTGCTCACCCCAATTCCAGGTTTGGACATCCACCTCCAGAGGGGTGACCCTATTTGGGGGCCATCACCCCAAATTAGGGAACCACAGCTCTATATGCTAGCACAACATTTATTGTTAGAAGAAAACCAGCATCAGCTTTTATATCAGCACCAAAACAATCCCACTGCAGAGCCACAAACCCAAAACCCTGCTAGAGGCTCACATGGTTTTCTCACCGAGCATCCAAGTCCCTTGTGCAACGAAGAAATGCTTGCTGAAGACAGGCTAATCACCAGTTACCGAGCGGCTGTGTAAGGGACAGACCCGCAGCAATTCCAGGGAAAAATAGTATCCAGAGCTTTAAATCAAGATGTGGGTAGGAAGGATTAAACCAAGCTACTAAGTAGTACCAGACAGCAAGCGTAGGGCGCTGGAGCTGATCATCTGCAGCACAGACTGAAGACTATTAGAGTGCTGCAGCCCCTTCCCAGCTGAGCATTGTTGGATTACTTCATCCACTGTGCCCTTTTGCAATATGCTAGCTTCAAGAGCTGTGTTACGTTCTGGCTCAGCATCAGCTCCCATTCCCCCACTTACAGTTGCTATAACCAAAAAGACAACTGCAAAATACTTCAGCTGAAAGCGAGGGAACAGGGTTTGGCAGGTTGGGATCATGGATTTTTTTTCTCCCCCGTGGATCCTGCTTCAGGTCGTCCTTTCAGACCTTGTGTGCAGCCGATGGCTTTTGCAGCTTATTGAGTCCGCTGGTTTATGGCAATGTTTTTCTGCTCACTGAACTGGCTCATTCTTTCAGCAGAACAAACTGTTCCACGTTGAGGCAGGAGTTGGCTGTGTTTTAACAAAGGATTTTTCCCTTCTGACAGTGTTTTGCAAAAGACCCAAAAAAAAGGAGTTTGGAGCCAAGTTACAAAAGGTCAGGAGAGGCGAGTCAAGCACTGGGTGTAGTTCCTGTATGTCACAGCCAGTCAAGGAAATGGGTGGGGAGAAGAGGAATGGCATTTTGAACTGCAATAATATGTATAAAGTGATATTAATGAGGAATGGGCTTTTGAATGAGGATGGCAAGTATGCAGGCACTATAATTTTTGCTTTACAAGAGCAGGCTTGTTAGGTAGGCTGAGGTCTCCACAATCATTTATCCATGTGAAGTATGCATTTGAGAGAGTTCAAGTAGCACTAGTAGCAAGAAAAAAGCAGACATTTTCTTGCCCTACCTAAGCTGATTTCCAGGAGCTATGGTACTCTCATCTTCCATCAGCCAAATGAATATTCAAAAAGCTTTTGCCAGGCGAACACCAGTCAGTCACCAGAACAATGCTGGGGGAAAGAAACACTGGGCTGAGAACCCTGTGTGAGACTGGCACCTTGTTCCTGGCCCTGCTCTAGCATCCCAACCATTTTTAATGTGGCGCAGGGTGTGCTGGGTGCCACGGCTGCTCCGCCTGCTCCTTTCCCGGCCGTGCCACAGAACAAGACCACTGGAGTGGAGCTGCAGAGAGGATGCGCAGCCACCAGCAAGGGTGCTGTGGGTGAGGAAGGACCCTGGTACTGTGGTCCCAACAACACAGCCCTCCCTAGGGAGCTGATGATGGATCTTCCTTCCCCTTTTCCAGAGGCTGGGACCAGAAGTTTTTGGCGTTGCATCACAGGTTCTCCTGGTGAGGCCCCACTCCCTGTTCAGCAGCAGCTGGAAGGGTCAGGGTCTTTCTGTGCTACGCATGGTGCATGGGCAAACCAAGATGGCCAACTCTGGCTTTGCAGATGTTGAAACGAGGGGAGCCAAGGGGATCTGCAACAGTTGACCGTATGTCATGGCTAATATTGAAGCTTTAGTAGGCCTCAGAGGATCCCCGAATAGAAAGAAACCACCCACCACTGGAACACAGCCACTTTTGTGGTTAGAAGGGGCAGATGTTCAACCCCATACAACAATGCAACACAACAGTTCAGACTAAGTGAAGAATGCTGCATCCACTTAAAACTGAACAGGGGAATTAGGGACACCATCTAATTCTAGAACTACCATTTGGTCCTGATGCTTACAGTTCAGCATACCTACTCTGTAAGAGTGGCACAGGGTTTTCTTCCATTGCCTTAAATGGACAACACCCTGGCCTGAAGCACTGAACCACAAGAACTTCAGAAGCATATGGTCAGACCAGCAAGTGTTCAGCTCCTTCAGCTGTAACATTATTTTCCAAAGAAGTCCAGCTTATTTTCAGTACCTACGTAAGTGGCAGACTTCCAGAAGTCCCCACTTCCCAATAGGTCCTGCTGGCATAGAGCAAGGCAGACCATTAAGAGGGCTCAGCATCCTAATGACCAAACCTTTTGCTGAGGTACACCTGATGAGAAGGCCAGCTTCAGAAGTCCTCCTCACCACAGTTAATATGAAGTGCTCCACCACTCAGCTGCCAAGAAGAGCAGGTATGCAGAACTACACCACACCTACCACCAAACACTTATCCACTAACCACTCAGAGCTCACAGGGGACAGACAACCTTCACACTTTCTATAAAATACTTCTTCTAGAATTGACAGTCAGATGAAAACTGACCTGGGATTTCATTTGAGATCTCCATGGGCAAGGTCCCGGCATTCAAATTGTGCACCTGCCAGCCAAATGCAACCCTTGTCATCTGCTCTTTGGTTTGAAAACTGCATTTGTTCAAAGCCATTTGTCAGGCCACTCTGGACAGTGCACAGAGATACAGAACAAAGTTCAAGGGTTATTTGTGATATGAACCATGCTTGTCAGGACTCTTCCTCCAGCTGTTCACTTCCTCCAGTGACACTTGGAATGGATTGTCCTTACTGGAGAGTCAATTATTTTTTTAGTTGAAAACTCACTCTGTAGGTCAGCTGTGAGCTGAAAGCATCCAAGTTATTTACTGCTGGAAGCTAAAGGAATTTCCTTACTCTCAGAAGACAGACATTTAAAATTAGTTTCAAGTACAGTTGTGATAAACAAATCATGTTCTCCTCCTTTCCCTCTCCTGCTGTTTTTTTGTTCATTTGTTTTTTAAATCATGCCTGCTGGTCTAACCAGCCTTTTCCTTAGCTGCCCTCTGCAATTTCTCATTAAAAATTCATTCACAAGGATGCAAGGGAACTACAGACATCTTCCGAGAAAAATCAGCAAAGCTCTCCCTCTGACATTTTTTTTGAACACCATTAAAAAAAACCAAACCAAAACAAGTTATTTGGCTTTTTTTCCCCTTCCTGTGAAGAGTGGAAGGTTGGGACTTGGGTTGTTACCTTCCTACAGGGGACAGGGCTCAGGACTTCAGCTCTCTGACAATACCCAGCCTGTAGAGTCTCTTGGTGGCTGGAAGATGAGCTCACCAGCCCACTCCACCTACCCCGCTCAATAGCTGAGAGATGCAAAGAGCTTTTGGCAGATGCATAAGGAAGACAAGAGGTGTCTTAAAACAGTATGACAGCCCAAGATTTTGGGGTTTGGACTGAGGTCTCCTGAAAGCCTTTATTCACAATATTGTTGTACTCATTAATTTGTGGATCACAAGGCCTTGATACAAGGAGATTATTTTTAAAAAAATTCAGGCATGCTGGGAGAATTGCTTCCTTGCCATGTGTTATCGAGTCTACCCATGAACTGCCAGCAATTACTAAGGCTCCACTCTGTATTCAAAGCTCTATACAATGGAGTTTATTATTTTTAAGCCTTTCAGACATCAATGTAGCAAACTTAAGAGAGCCATTTGGAAGATTAAGATACGAACACCACCATATTATTCAATTTAGCTCCAATACTGAACAATTACTTCAGTAAAGAGTCACAGCTAATACTACATTTCCAACTGCCAACAGAGACAAATACTTACAGCTTTAAGTCACATTGCAGCATGGTCTTGTAAACCAAATTTAGGAAATAAGAACAAGGAAATTACTATCATTATGCACATACTGCCCAATTAACTGCCAAGCCACACCGAACCTATCTTCAGGTCTTGGCCATAGGCTTCAAAAATACACAAATACAAATATACACCCCTAGAACCCAAGGAAAGAACCCAAGGAAATCCCTGCTTTCTGTGTGTGCAGCCAGGTGTGAAGTTACTTGTACATCTCCAACAGCTGTATTAGATGCGTTTTAGAAATATTTTGTATGTTTATACAAGTGCAAAGGGGCTTGCTACCACCTCACCATTCCAGCTCACTGACTGCTTAGGACAGACCTGAGGAGAACATCAGCTCTGGGTTTTGAAAGCGATGTGCCAACCCCAAGGGCTCCTGCCACGTGTGTTTGGGTCTTGCTCTCAAGTTCTCAGCCCACGTGGTAGAAACCTCAGTTCTGTCGCCATGGGTGGGTGCTGACTCAGATTGAAAGAATGACACCACTTTTCCAAAGAGCTCTTTGCAGCCCCCTCTGCAGAATTAAGGCCGCTGCTGAGCTGCATTGCTGGCTTGACTCCTCTGCAACCTATTTAGGTCTTTGTGGGTGCCGCAGAAACACATAACAACCCAAGCTGGGAGGGAATGGAGGAGGACATTGGGCCAATCCCCCACTTCCAGCAAAGAGCTTCCATCAATTCTTCACCAGGTGGGTGAAGCTGCCTATCAGTATGGAGCTCCTGTTTCCTACAACCTTCTGCTGCATGGGTAAGAACAGCTTTCTGTCCACTTGTGTAATTTATATCGACTGTTGAGTAATATTTCTTTCAAAAATCCAGATGAATTGCTAAAAAAAAAAAAGGGGGGGGGGAACTCCCCCCCCCCCCAAAAAA
>NW_020799125.1:10015133-10041639 GCF_003259725.1 Athene cunicularia | reverse complement strand
CCCTTCTTGTGCTAACAGCAAATAGAGTTTACTAATAGCTGGTTTATTTGCCCAAATCAGACACGCAGACATAAAGGGGAGCAATGGGAGAAAACGGGGAAACGATTTGTGCCTGTTTTCTATCATTACACCGCTTAAAGGAGAGCCGACTGATGCATTTTGCCCTCTTGAAATCATTTCACCCTTCACAAGCAATTGTGTGAGTTAGACAAGACTGGGTGCAGGACTAGCAGGATGGGAACAACATCCCTCTGTGAGAATAAGGGAATAACCAAGGAATGAAATGAGAGTCAATAAAAAAAAAAAATGTTTGCCTATTTGATGGCTCTCATTTCATTAGAGCTGATTTAACTTGAAACCTTTGGAGAAAAGCTGTCTTTCAGGAATCTAGAATTTCCCAGCCCTTCAACTGAACATGAAAAAGTTCTCATTGCAAATTGCACCATGGCTAACAGAAATACTCCTGATTTACACCACCAAAAGCATCATGACCTACATTATAATCTCAGAGAAAGAGAAATCAAGACTTCCTCCGCCTTTTTCATAAATAAATGAAGGGTGGTCTCATTACACCAGTCTAAAACATTCATCGCCATCATCAGGGTAATGGCACAGTATACATAGTTATGTCAAACAGAGCTAAGAAAACAGCAGGCTAAACTAAACTGCAGGAGGAGTCAGCGCAGGGGACGATAATGTAAAAATAACGTTTGTGCTGTGTCAGCAGGCAGTCTGCAAATACAAGAATGGGGATGACTGGCTGGCTTGGGGGCTTGGAAATGGCATGATGGAGCCTTTTACTTCCAGGGCAGCAGTCCAAATTATAGCCACGTTAGCAGAACGTTATCCTCCAGGCACCTGCTTTCTTCCTTGGACTTGGAAGCACCTCATTGGTATTGCACTAAAATGACAGCATGTCATGCTGGATAAAGCTCAGGACAGCAGGAACTCCCCTCATACACAAGCCCATAATCACCTGCTGACAAAAGATTAGGTAAATAGATGTCTACAGTGTCAGAGGAGCAAGGGGAAGAAGTGTTCACAGTCTGCAGGATGTGGCCCTAGTCAAGTCAGAAGCAGACAGGGTAGCCGAAAGGAAGGTAGTGAAACCCTGCAAGGATAATGCTCTTAAGATCAATCACACGAATCCTCGTGCCAAGCTGCTTACCCAAGTGGTCAGGATCAGGCAGAGCAACCAAGCAAGAGGGTTTGTTAAGTGAACTCTCCCTGGATTAGTGCTGTAAAATTGTACATACCTTCAAGTGACAGGCGGGAAAGCGGTTTGCAGCACTGTCCAAAGCACCAAAGAGCTATACTGCCACTCT
Organism: Athene cunicularia; assembly: GCF_003259725.1. Lineage (NCBI taxonomy): Eukaryota > Metazoa > Chordata > Aves > Strigiformes > Strigidae > Athene > Athene cunicularia. The sequence continues at coordinate 10,040,314 of NW_020799125.1, read as the reverse complement.
TTTTGAGGTTCTTCCAGACCATCTGCTTTCACATCAAAAGGACTGAGTAACTGATAGGGGCAGCACCCAAAATTCAGGGCCAGCTGCTCCTAATTGTACCCTACATCCTCTCCCCCCTTCTAAAATCAGGCATAAATCTCATCACCTGGCAAGTGCTGGTGAGTGGTGAAAAACTGCTAAAGAAGATACCTTCACATTTTAGTTTACACCTTGGGAAAGGTCCCACAGGACTGCAGCTCCCCGCCAGCCAAGCTTTGCTTGCAGGAGGATATTTAAGTCCCCCAGAGCATACAAGGTGTTCTGAAATCATTCACCAGGGATCATCTACATTAGGAAACTGCTGCTAGCCTCCTCCTCGTCGCCTGGCATCTTCTCATCCCTCCCTTCCTCTGTCAGAGTTATTTCCATGGCATTTTAGATTCTCCCCAAGGGATGCTTGCTGAGCCTCTCCCCAGAGCATCTCCTTTAAGGAGCCTCCAACAGCCAACTCTGAAGGCTCTCAGAAGCCACAAGTCCATGTGAACTTCCAAACAAATGCACACCAGTCTGGAGCTCACCCTCCTCAATGCACAAAGTGGCTTGAATGATTCAAAGACCCACAACTTAGGGAAAAGCCTACAGCCTTAAATGTGCATTGTCCCAGCATGAGTATCACACAAACCACACAAGGGGGAAAGAAGGTGATACAGGATAAGTGTCTGAAGATACCATATCCCCTATACTGACAATTCGATTTCTTTCCTTTTACCAGTGCCAGGCTTGCTGTTCAGGACACAGTTTTACTGTGGGAGGGTTTCCAGCTACCAAGTCTAGAGGCAGAGTCTAAAGGAATAGCTGGCAGACTTACCTGAAATCTGAGGTTTACAACCCCCAGTCTAGAAGCAGCCCCAAGCTGTTATCCTGCCCCAGACGGCACACGCTGCCAGCTGCCCAACCTTGAAGCGTCCCATCCAGCACACCATTAAATAACTCAAGATACCTTGAAGAGGAAAGTGTTTGGGGTTTAGGGAAGGACAGAACAGAGATGAAAGTAAAGCTTCTGTCCAAAAGGGATAGATTTTCCCAACTGCTGGGCCATGCCTCTTGCACAGGTGATAAAAATTTCATATGACAGATATTCACACCAAAGATGAAAGAGCTGGCCCCAATTTACACTCTGCTGCTAAGCTGCTTTGGTGTGCTTCTCAACAGCCTGCACAAGCCATCAAACCCAACTATATGACCAGAGGGAAATACAGATATCTCTACTTTCATTATTTCTGGAGAGTCAGATATTCTCCAGGAGCATTTTTACCCACCCACAAACATCACAAGGTCTGATTTTCTGCCATGTCTCAAAGGTGCTCATTTCCATCTACTCAACTACAGCATCCCACACTGGCTGGAGCTCAGCCGCTGACACAGGGCAGAGGGTCTCAGGTCAGCAGCTCTCCCAGATCCACCCCTGGACCATCAGGCTCTGGCAGAGGGAACAGCAGCTGTATGCCATCAGGACAAAGGAGGTTCAGCATCACACCTGCAGCTCTGCTGCATCTGAAACGCAAGCAGCTGGAGGCAGCTCCTGCCAGTGCCTGGATGAGGCTGTCAGGTGGAGGCTTCCCATGCATTTATCCCACGGGAATGGCAAGGAATCTTCACAGCACAACACGGGAGCCAGCAAGCCCTGCCCTTTGAAGTTTGTCTGTCTTTCCAACCAGGAGGTTTTAGCATGTTTCAGGGATGCTGGAAAGACTCTCTTGATATTTAGGAAGTGGTAAAAGGGGTGGTCAGCACTGTTACCCCCCACGGGGAAGGAGGACATCAAAACAGGAGGAGATGAAACAACCTGTCTGAGGTACGTCTGCACACTGCAGTGGGGAGCAGCACTGAGTGCCAGCATCTTTATTCACAAAGCCGTCACCTCTCCATGGCATCTACCCGGCTTTAAAGCAGAGAGGAGCAAACACAGAAGAATACGTTAAAGGAAAACTTCATGCCAAGGACAAAGGAGCACCAGAAACCTGCTCTACACAAGCTGGCCACTGATTTAATGCTGAAGGAAGTACTGAAAGCAATGCTAAGGAAGGCTTCTCAGCTCAAGGAGCAACCACCTTGCTAGTGCATGTCTGCAGTCATGCAGGGATCCCCAGGATCTCACAGAGCATATTCTCTGGGCAGTAAAGCCATTTAAACAGATCATCCTGTTCTGTTTTCCCCAGGAGAAGAGAAGAAAGGCCCATGAGATGGTCATGCTTTCTAGTCCATCAAGGTTCTTCACACACTGGCTATAGAAAAGAGTACGGACCACCTTTCCCCCTGCCACAGTTCCAGGCTGGAAGGGAAATGCTGTCACCGGCATGTTACAGAAAGGGAAATGAAGTATAGAGCAATTTTAAATAACTTGCCCAAGGTCACAGGAAGCTTACAGCAAAGCAAGTAATTGAACCCAGGACTTGCAAGTCCCCACTCTAGTTATTTATCAGAGGTCGTTCTTTTAATGGGTCACCTTTAGTCAAAAACCCTCTCAGTTTGCATACAAAAGCACTGCCAAGAGATTATACTGAATTATATCAGCACAGAGAACTATTATGAGTTTCCCTTCCAGCTCAACATGCTCAGAGGATTGTTTTGGAAATAAAATAAAACTTGCAGCATGTTTGGTGTGCTGGAACAGACAACTCCCTGAGCGCTGCAGACAGCTGAACCACCAAAGTGCTTGTAAGGCTCCAGATCAAGCTGGGAGATAAGGAGGTGTTTTTCCTCCACAGTTAATCGCTTGTTTTGAAGGGTGGCCTCCAGTGAGTAAGAGCTTACCAGTTCCCAAGTTTCACCTTGAATTTGCATCTTCATTCATAAATACCTCTGGATGAAACAGAGTATTGCAGACTTAGCACTGAGCCAAACATCAAAAAGCCTTTTGCTTCGCACGAGGCCTCTCCTTGAACCTGGTGTGTCATCAGTTTGTGTTGCTACAAAAACAACCAAATGCACCTCACCCATGCTTTCATGGGCTATGACACAGTTCTTTGCCTTCCTAAAGGAAATCTGCCTACAGCATCTCTCAGCATAACCCAGTCCATTCACAGAAACTAGAAATGACCTTTGCTGGAGCCATCCATACCCTCGGGGTACTCTCACCAGGTAGGGCTGGTTGAAGGCATCTCAGTGGCATCCAGGCTGGTGTCTCCCGTGAGTCTGCAGGGTGGGGACAGATGCTGTGGCAGCCCCAGCAGTACCACCTCCCCATGTACCCCAATGCCTTCCTGGGGTGCAGCTGGCCTCACTCACAGAGCCAGAGGAACAGCAGAGCCCAGGCAGCAGCACTGCTCCACATCCCAAACCCCTCTGACCTCCCAGCATGGGGAGAAGCAATGGACATGCAAACAGCAAAACCCAAATCCTTCTGATAAAGAGATGCAATTTTTAATACAACAGACAATCAAACTGCATCCATGGGTATCTACAGTGCTCAGATAATTCTCAGCCAATGACAAATAGTGAAAGTGTTGGGTAAAAGGCCTGGAGAGGGTCATGCAGGATGGAATTCATCTTTCACACAATACAACGAAGGATGCAGGGAAGGCAATCAAAACAGTTAGTACAGGTCTAGCCAAGAAGTTTATGCAGTGTTTAAGCATCCAGTGTCCTCATCTTTCTGTATACAAGTAAATTAATTTGTCACACTGGTACCGTATACATGTCCCAAGCAGATGGATCAATAAGAAATAAGAGTAGGAAAGGAAGGATGAGGGAAGGGGATGCAAGGGCATCAGTAAAACGGTGTCTGAGCTGCAAGTTGGGAAAACTTTACAGTTACACATATTGACCAGGGAGATACGAAAATGAAAGCAGAGGTAGACCACTGTGGTCAAATCCCAGAACAGCTTCACAGCTCCATGCTCAGGGCTAGAGCCACCTGCTTGGGGAATGATGAGTGTTATTCAGTGATAACCCCCAACCACCACCTTCCTAGGGAGCACCAAACTCCTTCAGCTCAACAGGAAGAGAGAAGAGAGAGAACTCTGCATTCATTCAGACTGTTACAGAAAAGAAAAACAGAAAACAAGCACTACCAAATTAAAAGGATAAAGGACAATTCTGCTTTGCAAAGCCTTTGAGTGGGGAATTCTTTACTTTGCACTTTTCTGCAGATTTGCAGGTGAACACTTGCTCTCAGGAAGAATTTCTCTCTCCAGGTGGGGAAATTAAGTATATCTTTTCCCCATCTCTCCCCTACTGGCAGAGCAAAGGCAGCTGTTCAGTGGAATAGCTAATCACAGTCATAGGAGTATGATAACCCAGCCCTTCTTTGCTTTAAAGCTACTCACCAGAAGACCTTCCTGTCAGTCCACAACGCCTGACCATAAACACCGGTGAGGAGCACATTCAATGCTGTAGGCTGGGACCAGAGATTTCATGCAGAGTACCTGGTTTTGTGAAAGCACCACACGCTTTTCACACCGTGGGTCCCATCTTCAGTACAACCACGCTGTCTGACCAGGACAAACCCCTCAGTTCTGCAAGAGCCAGCTCAGCAGAAGCTCCTCCAGTAGGTTATTAGCAACAAGACCAAACTAGCAGCTGTGGGCCTCCGGATCCATGGGCCCCAAATACAGGGCTGAAGAGGCGTGACATCAACTATGTCAAAAATTTGCTTGCTTTGAAATCCTACTCCTGCTTATTTATGTTACGGGAGTACCCAGAAGCCTCAGCCAAGCCAACATTTGCCCTAGAAAGCCTGGGCTGGAGAAGTACATTTGCACATGTAATGGCCACCTCCACGTAGAGCTCCCACCTCATGACCAGACACAAGCAGCTCATAGTTTTACAGTAGAAATAAATAATAGCCAGGTTTTGAGGAGAGGAGATGCAGCAGCAGTGTGGGCAGGCACAAGTGCAGGCAGCAAAATTACCAGCAGGACATCATGGTCACTGGTGTCCCTGGGGCTTTTCTAGTGCTCCCACAGGGGAGATCAGCTCTGCTCCTCAGCAGCCAAAACACCCTGGTGAAAATGCTGTGCATGGAGCAGGACTGCGCTCTGCAAACCCTCACAACGATGTAGAAAATGTTGTTAACCTAAACAGACAGGTCTAAGATGGATTCATAGGAAGGATGAAATCAGGACATAAAAATAACATTTCCAACACACCAGTGACAGAACAAGCCCTTACTCCAACAGACTATTTACAGGCCAAGAGCATTCCTCGCTGCTCTTACCTTCATCTGTAAGGTCCGAGTCGACAATGGCTTTGGAGGAGTCTGAAGGCAACAGGCAGCCCAGGGAACAGCCAAGCCCAAGAACTGGGATTTTCAGGAGGGGAAATTAAATAATTGAAGGGACAGCTAAACACAGCTCACTAGATTTTGGTCCACAATCCAAGCACTGGAAGTTGAAAACTCAAAACATTTCCTCCTTGAATGCATTAAATTCCCATTTTCTTATTTCAAAGTCTTCTGCTTGCTTCAGCATCCAGACATGCACTTCCCAAATGCACTGCTAGGAATAGGGTGTTGTAAACAAAGTTTTACAAAAAAGGAAGGTTAACACACAACATATTTTTCCCATTACTTCAATACATCCTGCAAACTCTGCAAGCTTGGTAAAGAAAGAGTCTATTTTAAAATCTAGGGTGGAGAAGAATTAGCTCACCAAAACCATAAACAGATTTGCTTTGCACTTTCAGTCCAAAAGAAAAACAAGACAGGCTATGTGCATATTGATGCACACAATAGCACAATCATTTAAACAAATGAACTGGGAGGGAGAGGACACCAGAGGAGGGTTGGGGGAAAGGAGGAGTGGAGGGAAAGGGGCCAAGTCCTAGAGCAAAGATCCTGAGTTTGGTTCTTAAAGCTCCCTAAGAAAATATTGGAAAGCCTCCGTGTGCCAGTGCAGGACCGCGAGCACGCAGGGAGGATGACACATGTTGCTACAGTGCCATGATCTGTCTCTGGGTGCAAGCCCTTGAGTAATAAACAACATTATTTTCTGCAGATGTAACACAAAGGAATCCTTCCCACTTACCCAGTGACCTTCCACACCAAGCATCCAAATACATTATTACTATCTTTCAGTGGCAAATACCAAGGGATATAAAATTTAATTCCCTTCTCCCTACTCTCCCTCCCAAGAGGCTCTAACTCTGTTTACTAAGTCAGAGTGAAGGTACAAAAGCTTTACCCTCTTCCTCCTGCTAAATTCTCCATCTATAACGGTAAGACAACCCAGAGAGCAACAACATTCACTGCATTTGCAAGATTACTGCCATAAATTCTTTGAGAACCCACCTAATGTGCAGTGAATTGAAGCAGCTTCAAGGAGAACAGCTCTCAGGAGGCTGAGGGTGCATGTGGATCCCAGAACATCATGTGCTACAGCAGGGTCCATTAAGTTTATTCCTACCAGTTTAACAGACTGGATTTAGCCTGAAGAACTCAAAGTGTGTCAGGAAAGCTACAGCAAACAGCATCAGTCCAGTTGTACTCCCAATGCTGATTATTTAATAAAGTCTAGAAAAAAGCAGTCTCCAGGCACGTCACAAGCTGGGTAGAAATCACTCTAGGGTTTGAAAATCCACACTTCCATGAGGACACTGTCATTTAGCATACAGCCAAGAGCTGGGTGAATGAATTCCCCACCAGTCTGCTCACTAATGCTTAACCATAGAGCTTTGTGTCTCACAAATAAAATGGCTTTGCTCTGATATGAGACCAAATTTCTTCTTCAAAAACCTGGAACGGCATAATGGAAAACTGTAGTCTTATTTCCAAGCACACTTCTTCCATCCATAGAAGCCAAGGGGAAAATGCATCACTCTCCTGACCCCTCATCTACAAGATGGGACAGATGAATATAATTAAGTTATATGGCTTTTCAGAGGTGGGGAAAAAAATAAATTTGTGGTCTAGCACAGAGATAGAGGAGAACCAGCCAGGAGAAGAGTACAAATGCACAGGACATCTGAACTCTGTCTTGTCCAAGGCATGATGTTCAGAAGCAAAAAAAAAAAAAAAAATTGCCCCCCTTTTCAGAGTCCTGGGAGCGCAACCCGAGACCTGTCCTGACCATAGAACACAGCAGGGCTCAAAGGTTACCGGAACAAACTGTTGCACAACCACTTATTTCAACCCTTGGGCTAGAACAGCCTTCACAGGAGAATCCTGCAATACCCTGAAATACGGCAAATTTCTGCACCCAAGTGACATAAGACAGAGAGGTGCCTGCTGAGCATTGCACATGGAGCCCGAGGGGGCAGCAGAAACGTACCCGTGCGAGGGACCATGACCTTGGCCTGTCCTTCTCCAGTTCCTCCTCCGCGCTCGCACGCATCTTTAAAGTGCCTGCAGTCACTTCAGCTGTGCCAGAATTCGGGGCTGGAAGAGAAGACGTTACACCAAAAATTACTGCTGCACCTCTGAAGGAGAAGGCAACCTTTGGTTAGTAAAGGCTAAAAGTAAAAATAAAACACTGATCAGTCTAAGGTGTCTCCTAGCTCATTCCATCCACCCCGCTGTGCTCCCACAGTACATCCTCAATGAAGTATCCTGAAATAGAGATCCTTGATTTTTTTTTTCTACTCAATGAGCAAAGACATCATTTACCAGAAGTTAACCAAGTTTGCTGAATTAATCACCAAGCACTCAACTGCGCTGCTCTCGACCCAGTAAAAGTAAAAACCTCCCAGCTGCGGCACGCTGGAGACCAGGGACGCTGCTCCCCAGCTCTCAGCCACTGCTCAGGGGCTTGGTTCGTTACCAGGACTGGAAACTTCAATGGCTGAGAACATATTTAAAGAAGCAATCACAGCACCCTGACCAACACTGCCGCAGCCTGCAGCTATATATAACCTCCAGCTTTGCTTGTAGCTGTGGGCTTCCTCTCTCCCCTCCATTTTCCTCTGCTGCCATCCAGTCCCTGTTCCCTCATCCCCGGAGAAGCAGCAGAGCCAGCCTGATGTATTTCATAATTTCTAAACTTAACCATCTAAAGGGATAACCAGCCAAGTGGATTTCTGGGATTAAGTTCAGACCAGGGGAGAAAACAGCACACTGAAAAACAAAGAGTCACCCTGGAAAAAGGTGAGCCAGAGCTTGTAATAATGATGAAAAATAAAATTATGTTGTGATTTCAGAGTAGAGGAAAATTTACACTTGTTTGCTGCTCCTGCCTGAGCATGGCCAGTGACAGGTTCTCCTCCCCCAGTAACACGTCCCAAGTGTCCCTGTGTCTCAGCCAGCGTGTGTGCTAAAGTCCTCTGCCAAAGCCCTGCTGATCTGCTTCTCAGGTTGGATCCTGCTGACCACACCCTTTGCACACAACCAGTGGGTTTCTTTGATTAAAATAAATAAGTAAATAAGCAGCACGGAGAGACAAATAACTAGCACAGACGCGTAACAACTTGGGAAGGTGCTCCCCGACCTGATCCAAAATCCTACAGACAAGAAGCATCCACTCGGGCTATAATGGCACAGACCAAACCAGCAGGAGTTAGAAAAGAAACAAAAAAACCCCAACAAACAGGCAAAGGAGTTGGACAAGTGTTGAAGGATGTACAAAGATTTTCCCTTGCTAGGCACTCAGGTGTCCCAGCGCTCCCTGCTGCAAAGCCACGCTTGGACAAGGCTCCCCCCAGACCTGCAATGCTGGTTGCTGTATGTTATTAGCTATATGTTATTTGATGTATAATATTTTCCCAATTTAATTCACAGGAAACACAAAACTGGGGGAAAATTCAGCAAAGTCTGGCAAATCAGAAGAGTTCAAGGGACAAAAAAAAAAAAAAAAAAGCTTTAAATGCCTGATAGATGCCACAGCTTTTTTCCGTGCTTTTCTTTTTTTTTTTTCCCTCCCTAAAATGAAGGGAAGGCTTATTCTGAACCAATTAGGTTTCAACACACTTGGAACCATTCCAGTGTTGAATGCTGAGACCTTGACATAGCAGGTGACAATCTTTCCTACGCCAGAAAAAGTTTAACATATAATAAGAAACAAATATTAGACTGCTGATTGAGTGAATTTTTATTCCAGTAATTTGTGTAAATGTCCTGTAACAACTTGCACAACACTGCAGTCTCCCAAATGAAGTGATAACTGCACAGCCCTGACTGCTTATCTGTCATTCCTCCTTCAATAACATTACTGCTCCTGTTGCTTTATTATACAAGCTCTCTCTGCTACAGTAGGTTTAATATCATTCACACACTCCTTTAGGGATTCAACATATGCCTAAGACTTTAACAGACAAGATTTTGTGATCCTTGGAGTACCTAAATTAAGAAGAGTGACCTTGATCACAACAGTCTGAGCGACTTCGTGCTTCCTGAAATTAAAGGTGGTTTAAATAGAAACTTAAGCTGGAGGCAGAGAAAAAGCTGAGTTTCCCAAAACCTAATTCTAAAATAGGGAGCAAAAACCCTGCAAATTTGGCACCGTGAGCCACTATTACCCTGGCAGCTCCTCCTTGAATTGCCTGAAGTTGCTGTTTCAAGTAAAATGATACAGGAGAGCGCTTGGGCGAGGGGGCAGGGGTTGGGGTTTCCTCCAAGCAGCACTTGCAAACAGTTCAGCTGCTTATCACTGAAACAGCAACAAGGACGACCAAGGCACACTTTTTCTCCTAACTTTTTTCAGATACTAAAATCCCAGCATCTGACAGCCACGATACACTAGGGCCCTTCAGTCTTGGGGATTTTCACTGGCTGCCAGAGCCACTGATCATATTTGCCATCCCACCGCCATCCTTTCCAAGTCCTACGGTTTCCTCAGGCTTGACTGAGCGGCTCAAAACCTGCAACAGTTCAAGAATGGAGAATATATTCCCCAAATATCAGACTTGACACAGAGAATAAATCATGCTCATATTCTTGGGGCTTTAAAATCGTAACGCCTGAAACAGCTGGGACAGTGGATTTGTGAAAAGGGAGGGGGAAATGCCAGCTTCCCAACAGCATCCCTGTGCAGGGAACCACTGAGGGTCTGCATATTTAAAAGCCAAAGCTGCTACAAAGCCTCAAAAATAGAGTTTATTCTGTTTTCCTTTCACCTGGCAAGCCCATCGCAGATTTATTTATTTATTTAACAGCTGTTAGCTCTCCTTCCGAGTTTTTTTGGGGGAGGGCTGGAAAGGGACCAAGACTGTCCCAGAACAAAGCCTCCTTGCAGAGCAAAGCCTGGTTCAACCTGATACTCACACAAGGAGACAAGGCAGCCCCAAGCCCGGCTCTCGGCACTCTGCCCCGTCGGAAGTCAGGCTGAGGAAGAGCAAAATGATACAGAAAGAGACAAAAATTTCCCTGCCTGTCGGTCCCCCAAGGGTATGCTTCACCTTTTCTTGCCGTTCCCAGGATTGGGAAATAGCTTAGCTGTGCAGGCACTCTGCAAGACCCCAGCTCTGGCAGAGATGGGCCCTTTCCTGTGGTGCCCCCTGGACCTTCCCGTGGTCCGTGGGACCTTCTGCCCCAAAAGCCAAGAACACAGCAAGGTTTCATCACCGTGCCACTCCGTGGCCCAACAGCCACAACAAAACAAGTATTTTGGTTCCCTTCAATGAGTGTTACAGTCCAGTTTACAACAGTTATGATTTAGCAGTTCTCATAGATTTTCTTGAAGTTGATTAAAAATACTCCTATCTAGCAAAGGAGTGAAAACCTCATTTATACCTAGAGACCTGAGATGATTTGCGTGGATCTAACAAAAAAGGTGATGTGCAGTGATGCACAGTTGTGGCCAAGGAAGAACTCTCTTACCCAGCCTAAGATTTTGCACCTTGTTTATGCATCAATAGCACAGATCTGCTCCCTGCTCTTGACTATAAGACAGTTGTTCCCTACAGAAAAAAATAAAGATGTCAGACTGGCATCTTTGATAAGACTCTTGGAGGAAAGAGCATGCAGGGGATGCTGCAGAGCACAGTCCTGACCTGCAAAGGATGCGCATGGAGGAGGCACTTCTCAACCACGTGGGACTTCCTGAGTCAGCCCAGCAGAGACCATCCAGTCCCACAGGCTCCACAGCGTGTGGGACGCTGTTTTAAAAAGGTTCCTATTCCCAAGGTACAATTAAAGGACTGACAAGTTACCATTTAGGATCTCTAAAGTGGCTGTTTGTATTTCTCCGGTATTTACACAGAGCTAGGAACTTATCTTTAGTGATATTTCTTTACAGAGAAATAGCTATACTGAAGGCAACATCACTCATGCCCCCTCTGTCTCTACCAACTCAAGTGAACCAGTGTCCTGAAAAGGCTGTGTATCATCGAGAGAGTCAAGTCATACAATTTAACATCCATAACATTCCATCTTAGAATCAAAAAGCATAAAATATTTCTAGCTAACATCTGCTTTTGTAGAGAGGCACACAAACTTGCATTATCTTTAGTCACTTCAATCTTTTTAAGTGCCTGAAAATGTAAGCCCCAGAACATCATTTGTCATCTCTTGCTTATTTTAGACTGAAAACAACCCTTTGTGGCCTCACCACTCCAGCGCTGTAGGAAGGGAGCACAGGAAAGCATCAAGACAACTCCCACTTGCAGGAGAATAAACTGCACCTTCATCATGCAAGAATTACCATCCAGAAATATTAGAAAGGTATTTCCAAGCCATTTTCATCTTCCAACAACAGATGCTCCACAAGCTCTTCAGCCCATCAAATCTTATTTTTAAGGAAAGCATTGCCCGATATTTAACCTGAATTTTTTTCTCTAAATTTTAGGACCGTGACGTCTTGTCCTATCCACTGTGAATGCAGAAAGCAAACACTACTTTCCCTTTAGGCACCTGAAGATGTATTTCTTTCCTCCCTCTTATCTAGAGCCAACCAACACAGGTCTGTTCAGACCAGCAGTTTCTAGACCTCCAGTCAATCTTGTTAAAACTGGACCTCCTCCCTTCTCTCCTGCCAGAAGCAGAAGAGGACACCTTCCCCCAGACTTCTGCATTACACACCTATCGACTCCATGATGTTTATTTTCAGCTAAGAAGAGATGAGTTTTATGCCCAATCTCCAAGAATTTAGAAGAGGTATACACAGCATCAAGCATTAAAGCTCAGCAAATGATAGTCAGCTTCTTGCTCAAAGAAAAAGAAACCACAGAGCAGACTCCCACTCCTCTTATTTTCATTTCACTGCCCACAAGGATGCCTTGAGGACCACAAATACCTAAATTTTACTATCTAATACAGAATAGTATTACAGAATACAGAGCAGAAATTATCACTTTGCTACATGCTTTATACAAGGCCTAAAAGGGCTCTGATCATCTGTGATTATCCAGTTTGGCTGAAACAGAAGAGCACCGGTTTCACTTTCATCCAAATATCTCAAGCCTGCAGCATCCCGCAGGACGTGGGAAGCTGCAGCTCTGTTCCTGAACTGCCTGGAGAGTTTTGCATCGTTAGCTCCAGCTCCTGCTGTGAGCTGGGATATTCTGGGACAGGGAACTCTTGTTAGTCCCCTGGAATCTGCTTTCCATGCTGAATAACATATCTAAATGGTCAATACGTTCAATAACACATGAACAGTTCCTCTGCCCTTAGCTCCAGCCTCTTCCAGATGCAATTACTGGTCCCATTCACAGTTTGTGGGAGTAAAGGGACAACAAAAGCACAATAAGTTCCCCTGAGCATGCTGGGACGGGCAGCACTGTCATTAACTCAGGTATAAAAAAACCTGGGAGCCAGCAGTGACAATACTATTATAATACAAATTATTAATATGAGAGACCTCATCGCTCTCAGTTTCTGCACACAGCTTGGCTATAGTTTTTTTTGGTGCATGGACCTTGCAAACTCCACAGTTAGCAAAGAAAAACTGCACTGACGGTTTCTACACTGTCCACAGTATCTTTTTAAGGTGATTTGTCATTTAAACTGTCATTCTGAAATCTAATCATTTTTAAAAATTAATAAAATATTATGTATTACATTCATAGGCTGTAACCACTGCCAAATTCCTCTGTCAATTTTTACAGGATTATAATCACATTCCTCTTTTAATGTTTTATCCTCTTGCTCCTTTACCAGAGACAGGAAAGAGAGTAAATGGCTACTTAAGAACAGGGTATGATGATCCAAACCAAAAATGAAAATGGAGCAAAGTGCTGTGCTACTCCTCCTCGGGGTGGATGCTCAGCAAGAGCATCCTTAGGAGTTGGCTGTAATGCAGCAGCCAAAATTTAAAGCAGGTTTTCCCAGGAACAAAAAAATAAAAATAATTATTTTAAAGGAAAAAGCATTTTTAATTGTGAGGCAATTGGGAAAACAAGCTTATGTTTCTGCCATTGAGAAATAACTGGCTCTTGTAGAGACCAGAAACAGCTCAACACAACAGTGGACACAAAGGGAAGGTCAGTGGGACCCAACGCCGGTAAGAGCGGAGCATGCCTCAGCCCCCTTCCAGAGACTATATATCCTCCCTTACTACTATTTGCTGCTCAGAAACCCTATTGCCTTGGCTTCTCCTTAAACTTTCCTTCTACTTGAGGTGGACCAAAGATGGGTCCTCCTGGTCTGCTCTTCCCACTACAAACGAGCTCTGTCTGAGCAAACTGCCAGCTGAGTCCCAGTCCCAGCTCTTGCAGGGACCTGGCTGGGGCTCAGCCTGGGGAGAGTTACACAAAACAAGGATTTCAGCTTTCTTAGTCAGAATCCAAATGTCTTTTTTCCCCCCAAAAAAATGCCTGGAGCACAACAGTGCTTGTTTGTACAAAGAGGACAAACAAAATTGTCTAGAAATGGAAGCAAGACCTTATTCACCCAAATTAATGGGCAAATTTTACAACATGAACACAAGAAAAATGTTGGGCTTGGGATTTTTTTCCCCCTGCAAGGCACTTTTTTTTTTTTTTTTTGCAGGACAGTGTTCCTTTATAAAAGCATTCTTCTGAAAGCACTTCTACCATGAAGCTCCCCCTCCAACAGCTACTGTTACAAATCTGCGATAAAAGATGTATTCAGCAGGGTTTGGCACATAAATAGCACCCAAACTGGCATTGCCAAAGCCATGCTATTTTATCATGAGCTTCAAAATATTGGGAGAAAGAAAAGATGCTCTTGCTGGGAGCATTAGCTAGGAGAAACTTCAGCTCTTGGGGTGATGAAAACCTCAGATTTCATCAGCGGGAAAAAGGAAAAAGAAAAAAGATAAGTGTCTAGATACAATTCTGGAGAAAAACTCTCAAGCAGGCGTGTAACATGATCCAGAATTTCAAGGACTGATGGCCAAGCAGAAGGAACCTTTGATGGATTATCACTGGATCCAGCTTCAGGATTCTGCAGTGTCTCACTGGTGATTTCTGAATATTTTAGGGGGAACCACACCGTGAACTTCGGCCCTGGAAGCACCACCAGAACAAATGCTTTGCAAACACAGGGGAGAGCGGCCGCCCCAGTGCCGCTGTGCTCTTCAGCCAGTGCTCAGTTACACACGTGAGAGTGGAGCCACAGAGGTCCCATGTGGCTGGAAGCACAGGCTTTGGAGCTCAGCTGAACAGGGGCGCTTTGCTTGCCTAGACAGGGTATGAGTCCATGATCAAGTCACTTAACCCTGCCAAAAAGAAGCAGGAGGTCTTGCTCTGCTCTCCCTTACGCCCCACATCTCCCTATCCTTGTCCCTGTGGTCTCTCCCTATCCCTTAGCACGTGCCAGACCTCTCCAGGAGCTTCTGCACCAGCAGAAAGCTGTGTGCTCTTATCCCTAACCGTCAGACTAGACCAGCTGTCTCACAAACCTCTAACTTCAGCTTGCACGAGAAATATAAACGGAAATAAGACCCCATGCTGACTGAGTAGCACAGCAAGGCAGGTCCATCTAAGCCCAAGGGATGTGCAGGCCTGACAGAGGAGGACAAGCCCTAGCAGCATGGATGGAGATCTTTGCTGTTTCTGTAGAAGAGAGGCTGAGCCCACAAGTGTGAAACACCTATAGAGTATCTGTGCAGGGACATATGCAGGCACACCCAACAGCAAGCACAGCTCTTCTGTCCTGCTGCTCTTCCCTTCCGTGCCAGAAACAAACCACAGTCAAACAGGACCCGGCATCCACAGCGCAAGGGAAAAGAAACATCTCAGCAATGAATAGATTTCAGCTGGAATCTCCCAGGAGACAGTATTAAAATGAAGGGGGGGAAGAAATAAATAAACAGAGGAGAAAAGAATCAACTTGCCACTATCAGCCATGCCAACTTCTAAAACCTAAGTCAAGCCCCAAATGCCACGGCACCAGCTCGCAGTCTGGGATACTGGGAATTAACCAGGCTAACGCCGGGTGGTGAGAGGAGGGCATGTCCCTACCGTCTCTGCCCAAGAATTCCTGTTTTCCAGCTTTTCTTCATAACCACGAAGCTCTGGAGGTCTTTTTCTCTTTAAAAATCCAAGATTTTCACTGTAGTCCCTGGTTCCGAGTGCTGGGCTTTAATTCAAGTGTCAGACAGCAGGAGACAGTGATGGGCTGCAGGAGATGGCCACCAGCCGAACCCTTTTCCAACCAGCTCAGCTGGGGTCTGGATTCAGGAATCCACACCGATGCACTCGGGGAGTGTCTCCCAAAATGCAGAGTTTAACCCCAAAACTGTATCATGCAGCAGCAAGCACAACTCTATAATACTCTATAAATACATCATTATGTACCACACTCACCAGGTCCAGCTCTAAATCTGGTTCACTCATCAGTCACAGAAAATATAAATATTCTCCCTGGTTTTTGGTGCAATATTCCCAAGTTGATCCAGCGAACCTATGGAGTCACTAAGCTACAATTAGGGGTTTATTATAAAAGGTGTTTGGGATGCCTGTCAGCACTGAAGAAGACTTGTATTTAAGGTACCCCTAACACACACAGCAGCAGCAGGCCATTTTTTTGGCTTTCATAAAAAAAAGCCAACTTGTTTACTCACCTCAAGTGACTTTTCTTGGTCTCTGGTTTGCTAGAGTATTTTCAGCCTCTAACTTGATTAATGGTGTTTTAAAAAGGCAAAACGAAAAAGCCATCAGTGAGGTGATTTAAAAGATACATTTTTATCCATAGCTGGTAATGTGATTACCAGCTAAATCTTGCTTTTCACCAGAAAAAAAAAAAAAAAAAAAATTAATCGGGTGCAGGACGTGCACGTTCACTCATTCGTTATTGTAGGATTGTTGACATTAGATTTTATTTTTAGAAAAACATGAAGTGTGGAGGGGAAATGAAACAATGCAATACTTCTTTGAGATCGTCTCTAACATTAGGAAAATATGCAAGGAGAATACCGTAGTGATCCGCTTGCATACCTTCCCACAGAGCGCCAGGCTTGAATTTATAAAATAATAAATACTGTTTCAAAACATTTGGACTGGCTTGACTTTTTAATTTTTTTTTTTTTTTTTAAATAACATCTGACAATGTCACCATATCCTGAGCCTTTGGGAGGGAGAGGACCCGAGAGCCACACACCAGGGATGCCTGCTGGGACCTAGTCTCCCTCCTGGCTGTCACACCACAGGGTCATCCTTGGCAGCTTTTATTCCCCACACCAGAAATGGGGGACACATCGGACCACTGGCTTGATGCCAGAGTGAGCATTTAGCATCACAGGTGCCTCCAATTGCCCTAATCCTGCAAACACCTTTATAAAAAGGTTGCTCAAGCAAAGGCACTGGGATTCCTTGCCTTTGCAGCATAGTGTGGTATGCTCATTGCAGCACTTGTAAGGCCAGGGTTTCAACAGACCATCCTCTGCACTTCTAAAAAAAGTATTTTTAGGCCTACAAGCACCAAGCTATATCACAACCTAGTAAATGTTGCTAAAATTAAATTTAAACTGGAATAAAAAAGCATCTCTAAAGTGATGCTCTGGTTCAACACCTGGTAGCATCGCCTGTGCTTTGCTGTTGGAAAGTAAAGTCCTGAGGGTAAGGTGGACACAGCCAGGAGATGACCGGGGCTGCTCTAGGAGGGGAAAAACATCATCAGGAGATAAAATCATCTCTGCTAATACTGAATGTGAATTCAAGTGCAGAACTACCAGGTACAGCTCTGCAGAAGTGCCTTTTCCTGGTGCTGCCTGGATATGACACCATGGAGAGTATCAAGGCAGAGAAAGGATTTCTCTGACCACCCACCTTTGGGGCAGAACTGGACCAAAAAAGCAATGGAGAAAGGTAAGACAGAAAACAGCTGCAGATCCCTGTGTAAGAGGGTGCCCAGTTCCTGGATGCTCTGAAATTCCCCCTTCCCAAATGCTGACTTCCATCATCACTTCAGAGCACAACAATATATTCAGGAGTTGGATGGATGCACAGTAAATACAGAAACAAATTTCACTATCAGTGGCCTCCAGCGGGCTTCTTTTTGGATCCTGCAGCAAAGCACCACTGCAAGGGAATTCTTCTTCCAGTAGACTATTTACTGACACACATGTACACAAAATTATGGACATTTGACTTAAAATTTCTGTTCCCCCCTTCCCTCCAAAGCAACTGAAATTGAGCTTCTTGGTTGCAAAACTAGCAATACTTTGTGTTTGTAATTCTGTTTCAAGAACCTCCCTCATTTTTTTTATAATCACATGGAGAACAGCTACAATGCACATACCATTTTTTGCTACACTGAGCTTGAGGAAAATTTAAGACTTCCTCCCCACCCTGTCTTCTTTTTAATGGGAGATGTGATTATTGAAATTAATTTGGAAAATAGTCAGCATTCACCAATCAGCTCAGCAGTTTGGGTTTTCTTCATCTGCTGGTTACATGCTAATTATTGTACTGGTGGGATTATTTTCCATTCACATTTGGAATTTATAGCACAGTAGGGAATTGATTAAATTAGAAGAAAAATACCAAAAAATAAAGAAAGAAATCAATGACATTTTAAATTCAACATATTTTTTAAAAAAATTTCTTCCAAGTCTCATGCCTACAAGGGCCTGACAAACTCAAGCCCAGCAGAACAGATGCTCAAGGCAGCGTTTAGGGCAGAGCAGCAATGACATCTCCAGAGCAGACATTTTGGGAAGGCAACGCAACCCTGCCACCTTCATCAATCCCTGTTGTTCATCCCATCCTCCACAGCCTCACACCAAGCATACCCTTTTCCGCTTGGCCGACAGCTGTAATTAAGAAGGAAAACCTCCCCACGGGTGGGAAATAAGCCCCCATTTCCAAGCCCTGGACTCCCACAATGCCAAAAGGCCCGTGCTGAGGTAGGAACTGGGGCTTGCCTGAGCGGGGAGCAGATGCTTCCCATCGTGGCCCCTGCCCCATCAGCAGCTCTGATGGACTTGGATGGCTTCGTCCTCATCCCAGAAGAGTGAGAGGGACAGAACAACACCTGTCCACGACAGCCACCAGCAGGGACTGGGTTCTCCAGCTATCAGGTCTACCACCTAAGTGCAGGTTCCTGATTGAGATCCTCTTTTGAAGGTACTTGGCAGAGAGATCCCTGATTTTGCTACGTGAACCTCAAATATTATTTACCACTTCATTTCATCTGGGCAAGCATGTCTGCCAGTATTGTCAGCACCAGGTCTTTCAGTACACAAGGGACTTCATGTCTGCCTTGCAGCACTGGTTATTTGGTGGTTACCCCTGAAATCAAGGGCTCCTTCCCACCCCACTCCCCCCTCTCAACTCCAACCATCCTGTTAAACTACAATAAAAAAAAAAATTCACATCTAAAGAATAGCCATGATGAAGCAGTGGCATGGACTGGCAGCAAGGCCAGGCAGGGTACCAGGGTCTCTCATGTGGAGGCTTATTTTGCAGTCAGAGGTACACCCTGGCATTGAGGACACTCCCAAAGCCCCCAGCTCAGCCCAGTGACCTCAGTGGGTGGGCAGTACAGCCCCTGCCTTCAGCTTCCCCTGGCACAGGCAGGAGTTTCAGCTCAGGCAGGCAGAACAGCGTGCAAGCAGACCCAGTCCCTGGGGGACACGGCTGCTGCTGTGGCTGGTGCCCAGGACCCCCTTGGGCAGGGAGGCTCGAGGAGACCAGCTCCAGGTGGGATGCTGGAGAGGGCATCAACCAAGAAGCAGAGTCCCCGTGGGTGACATGCAGAGGTGTGGGCATCTGCCTGGAGAAAGCCCCGACCTCCGAAGGGCTGGGGGGTGGTGGAGCCAGCACTCCTAAATTAAGGTAGAGCGGGACTGGGGCTTGCTGTGATCCAGACATGAAGATCAGCAAGAAGATGATGTTGGCAAAATTTGGAGAGCATGGAGTAGTAAAAGAAGCTTGGGAAAGGGTTAGGTCCAGGTGGACATGGCACTGACTATTCACTGGAGAGGAGTTCTGCACAACTAACCCCCAGTACACTGGCTCCAAAGGTGTCTCGTCCAAAGCATCTTAATTTCTAGTGCTTTTATAAGCAATGCCAGGACCAAATCTCCAGTCTCGAGAAATGGTGTCAGCACATGACAGAGCAAACGCATCTCAGCACCACCAACCCGGGCTGGGTGAGCAGGACAACACCACACCAACGAGACAGACATGGACTGTGGAGGGAAAAAAAGCTAAAAGCAAAGACCCTGCAAACCTGCACTGGTTGCTACATCACCCTTGGTCTCCATGCTTCCTGCCTGTAAAGCAACATGAAAATGCCACAGACACAGGAGCAGAGTGTGCAGGCTGCTATTTAAAACATCCACTGCACTTCACGGTACACACACAACCGGAGGAGCAGAGTCTAACAGGTGGATTATAGTCACATTCATCTGCTTGTTCTGAGTCCAGACCACAAGTCTGCTTCCCCTCTGCTAGCATAGCTGAGCAGGTTTTTGCCTGGATTTTTGTTTTTAAATTAGTTCTGCCTCTATAAAACAGAGACACTCCCCTTGTCTTAAATATTTTCCGACATGGAAATAATTCCTAGCAAAGAAAGAGCAGGATACATTTCAGAAGTGAAGTCTGCATTTACATCGTGCTTAACAAACCAAAGCACAACACAACAGGCTCAAATAATCTCCTGCATGTGTTCCAGGATGGCTTGTCTCTAATGACCACCCTACAACTAGGAACACATGTAAGAGTCATTTAACCTCAATGCAAAGAATAAACACACCTGTCTTGCCAGGGCTGCCAAAAAACTTGTCAAGAAGCCCCACTGGTGCCACATCATGGTCTCTAAGGCCACTGAGCGCTACGTTCAAGGTGCTGGTTTAGAGGCAACCACCTCTACAATGTTGATCAAAGCCAAAAGACACAATGCAGGCTGCAAGAGAAAGCCTGGCACATCAGCTAGCATGGAAGGATAAATGGTCCTTGTCCAGGCAGGACCTGGAGCCACCAGGAAGGTCTCCAGTCACTGAAGCCTGCCCTGAGCAGAGGCACAAGGAGTCAGCAATATGGTTGGATCCTTAATGCAAAGACCCAAGACTTCAGCTCATTAAATATGCTACACATCAAAAAGCATCCAAGACAACCTCATCTTGAACATCCTCTTGCACAAGGTATACTCCAAGCACTCTGCTGTGCTACTGCAGACCCTTGCTAGTCCTACACTGAGGAGATCTCAAGAGCCACAGGATCAATTACCCAAGACCTCAGGCCTGATTTTTGTCCTCTTAAACTAAACTCTTACCATTTTAAGAGCAGACAAGAACTTTCAATCCCTCTTTGAAGACACACCGATATCTAATTATTTGAGAAGGCAGAAGAACAAGCTCTATCAGACAGCAGGGCACAAGCCTTCAGCAGTAACTGTACTCTGTGGGACAACCAACTTGCTTTCCAGAGGGACACCAGCAACATCACAGTTGGGGTTGCAGGACAGGAAAGTGAACCACCAGTATGACCATTTTGTTAAGATTTGGTGTATTCTAGGAGTTTTGCTTTTAAATTGATTTAGGCAGTTGACCACACTGCTGACCTGAACTCCTCTGGAGAACAAAACAGATCTCCCCAGTTTTCTGATAAGCACCTGGATATAAAGAAAAAAAGTGTCACAGCTTCCGATTTACAGCACTGCAGTTTTAGAGCCTGAGTCCACAGGGGATGCACAGACTTCCAGACGGAAAGAGACAGGCTGGACCGATTACATACAATTATTAATGTGGGTGTCTCTATAGCACTGGAAAAAGTCCTCAATATGCTTAAAAATAAAGCAAGCAGAGAAAAATAAAATGACTACCCATTCAAGTATTTGTGCAATACTGGCATGACACTGGGGAGATAAATATTTCCTTGTGCTATTTCTAAAAAAGAAGGTTTTACAAGTTTTACGAAAACCTATTAATTGAAGCACAAGAGCAGAGCATGCACAAGCGTCCTCCATGCCAAGTCAGGCTCCAGGAGTGACTAGCTCCCACCTCATCCTCACAGGAGCAAACTGATCCCCTTTCTACCTGTGGGACAAAAAAGTCAACCTGAAAACAACCTCAGGACAACTATTCAGGAGAAGTTAAAAGACACCGACACAAATAGCAGAGTCACCTCACCTCTTGGAAGCCCCTTTCAATTCATTTATCTGCCTCTTCTCTCAGTGAATTTTTAAGTGCTCGTTATTTAAACCTGTCCTACCCAGGCTCTGTATTAAGGACACTCTGCCAGCCAAATTCCAGGGCTTATTCCCCACCCTATTTCAGACATGGCCCTCTCGAGCATCTCTGTATTAAAAGAAAAAAAAACTAAAAATCTCTTCCCCTTCCCCTTGAGCAACCCAGCAGCACCAGCAGGCAGGGAAGCCCCATCACCCAGACTGAATTTTCTGATACTGGGCAGGAGCGTTTGGGTGGAGCTGTACTGGAAACTTCTGCAACCCTAACACCATGCTATTTTATTTCCTTTTTTTCCCCAAGCAAGTGCTAGAACACACGGGGGGGCTGTCTGGAGCAGCAAGGGCAGTGCTTGCCTTCAAGTACAAGGAACATTACAAAAGTCATCACTGCAATAGTTTAGAAAGCTCATTCTCCTTTTTTTCTGTTTCTTAAAATAAAGTAGGAATAAGGAGTGAACGTAGATAAAAGGGGAGTTCAGTTAAACATCACCCTATCATGCACGTAGAAAAAAAGAGACGGTATCCTCACACAGTATCCCTCTGAAAGAGGAGAGGAAAGAGAAACCACAGTATTTAAAACACATGAGAACATCCTCCATGCAGAGATGAGCCATGGCTGCAATGGCTGTGACTGCATCTGGTGACAACCCAACCACTTCGGCTCTGCTCTTGTGCCATGTGTCATCACCAGCTCCTCTAACTCCACCGCAATCCTCATCCAACCAGAGCTTCTCGAGTGACTTCACGAAAACTCACTCCATTTGCATTTTAAGCATTGTTATTTAGAACATTTGTCCAGAAAAAAAGAAAAAAAAACAAACAAAGAAGGGGAGAAATACAAACTTTTTTTCTTTTTAATTAGAAACATCACCCCTCTCCTACTCAACAAAGCAGAAAAGCCATCACAGCTGCAAGAGGGAGAGACGCTACAGACCTTCACCACAAAAACCTTCAAGCACCAACAAGCAGGATCTTCTCCAGATTAGCCTCGGTAGTAGGACTAGACACATTCCACCTGGAACAGCTGCCTAAGTTGCAAACATAATCATCCTGGGCTCCTATTTAGTTAATGCAAAGAGAGAGGCACCTCGGAGTCTGCACAGGGAGAATTATCCTTAGGACAAGCAGGGTCAGGGGAACATGGATCTGGCTCGAGGCTCCTGCTCTCCCAAGCAAATCCCTCTATTTCAGGGCCATGCCAACTCCCTGCAAGAACAAGAGTGACAATAACTTACACTGAGTGTGAGCAAACCAAGGACCTCTCCAGGGGATGAATCTCCCTCATGCTTTTTTTACATGCAAATCAGGTGGAAAAGAGAGAAAGAAAAAAAAAATAATATTAAGAGATGGGAAGCAAGGGACTGGCTGCAGCAAAGTGGGGCAGCCGAGCAGGATGGTAGCATGGGGGGGACGTCTGCTCCCATCTTTTGCTTACACAGATTTCCACAGACCCTCAGTTATTTGTTTCCATCCCCAAGTTTTCTGGGGAACTAGCACCCCACCTGCATTTGGCAGGGAGCAGGCAGCTCAGTGCCTGGAGGGGATGAACACGGTCTTCCAAGGCTCATCACTGACACAGCCCCACAGTTGGACGCGGCAAGCGACGCACCTTCACGACAGCCTCGCATGGAGCTGCTGGCTCCTCGTGCCCCATCACCCTCAGAAGGCTCTCGAGGGGACTGAGCCACCACTGCGGATGATGCTCCGGAGCCATCCCACCTCACAAATGGGGAAAGGCTTGACAAGGGATGGACATAGACTTGGACTGTAAACCCAAGTTGTAGATAATTCCAGGAGCTACAAGATGAGCTGCTTTTACATAGTAACACCATAGTAACCGAGGCAGATGATAAAGCTTACATACACAAGGGCACCACATTTTTGGAGGGGAGGAACAGAAGGTCTCAATAGAAGGAAAACCTTCTCGTGGAGCAAGGGGACACTTTTATATAAAGGCGAACCGGAGCCACACTGCTGTTTAAATCTGCCCCCACTGACAGCCCAGATGGGTCCTGCTACCAGCCCAGCTCACCTCCTCCAGGCACGCTCGCTCTGGGCTGTCAGCTCTGCCTGCGTTGGGCCCTGCACCTCCCTGACAAAGCCGGCAGCCCCCACGGGGCTGGTTTTGCTTGGCTTTGCAACAAGGGTTTTATTGATAGAGATGTGCTCCCGCGAGTGACTTTGAGGCTTCAAGTTACTACGGCTTTCTTACGGTAGCAAGAATTGCGGAGGCTGAGCCCTGTCAGAAAAACCTGTGCTAAACCCCAACCCATCTATAATATAATTAACACAAGCTACAGATTAGGCTGTATCTGAAGCAAAACATAATCCAACAGCCTCCTCTTTCCCACCCCCAAAGGTGGGTCAGGGCTCCAAAACTGTGTGGGTATTTGCGTTCTGCAAGTTACTGGGATAAACTAAGAGGAAACAATAAACAGACTGGAACAGTCTGCTCCCTCTTCTCAGCTACGCATCCCAAGTTATAAAACACATCAAGGTCATGGACCCAACCTAGTTAATAGAAGTTATCATTAAATGGCTGTTTTCTTCTAAGGTAAATAAAATGCTTTTGATCTTCTGGGGTTTTTTTTCCTACTTCTCATCTCTTAAAGAGAAATTAGTTTAGAATAAGCTGTTGCAGATCATGAAGTAAACTTCTGGCTTCCTATCCATGGAGAATTGTTCCTCAGGACACCGTGATCCTCAGTTGGGGACGGCAGCCAGAGGAGGTGGTCATAAAGAGCAGCGAAACCCTCCCTGCGTGTCCAGCACCCTCCTGTGCTGGGCGAGGGGAGAGCCCATGTCTGGGCAGAACCCACTCCCTGAGGGCAGCAGGAATGGGAAAACACGGCTCAAGAAGGGCTTGCGTATGGGTTTTCTCCAGATACGTCAGTCGGCCTAACGAAACGCATCACCTACCTCTCCCCCAAAAGTTTCCCATCTCGTAACCAGAAGAGGACCCCTTGGACAAACCTTATCAGTCGAGTTTTGGGGGCACAGACTAAGCATGCCCTGAACCACGGGACAGAATCTAAAGCCCCAAGCACAAGCTGCGCAGTCACTCCTCAGACACACCAGCCATCCAAGCAAACGCAACACCCGCCCTCCACCTTGGACCCGCATCCCCCTGACCAAAACGCCTCCGCTCCCCAAATCCACTGCTCGTAGCAGAGAGGCCTCAGTCCGCTGGCACCTGGCCACGCACCGGCTGCCACCGCAGGAGCCCTGATTAGGAGCTGGCATAGCCCAGGCAGGACTTTACCCCGGCAGCCCGAGGGTGTGAGGTTAAACCACCGTCCCCAGCCAGGCAAAGAAAGCACCGAACAGGAAATTAGGACGGAGCGATCTGGGGTTTAGTCTCAGCTCTGCCACAGATTTCCTACGCAGCCTCGGGCACATCACTTATCAGCAGCTCCGTTTTCCTACCTGCGTGAGGCGGCAGATGCCGTTTGCTCGCATCCCGGTCTGTCCCAAGGCCGGGCACATTAAACCCGGCTGCATCGCAACACAGGACCCACAAAAAAACCCCGCCACCCGTGCCCAAACCCTCCTAACCCCCAACTGCGACACGAGTGGGGTCTGCCGCCCCTCAGTCCCCGAAGCGAGGTGCTAGCGAGGGCTGGGAAAAAAAAGACTTCTCTTCCTCTAAAGACCCAGACTAAAGGAAGGAAAAAAAAACAAAAACAAAAACATAGACCGCGCCGGGGGAGGCAGCCGGGTCCGGGGCAGCCCCAAGCAA
>NW_020799125.1:10010245-10015083 GCF_003259725.1 Athene cunicularia | reverse complement strand
CCCCCCGGGGGGTGAGTTTGTGCCACCCGGTGCAGGACGGAGGCTGCTGGCGGGCCGGGGGCTCTCGGGGTCCAGCTGCAGAGCCAGCGGCCGCGGGCAGCGCTGCGCTCCCCGGGCTGGAGAGGTGCTGTTGGGGTGGCCAGAAAGCTGCACCCCGAGGACTTCGGCAGCGTTCGATAATAGCATGCTGTGAGCAGGTTGGGGATCGAACAGAGCACCAATTATTTTTTTAAAAAAAATGTGGCTTGGAAACATTGTCTTGAAACAAGACACCAGCTTTGGACAAAAGATAAAAGATTTTCCAGCTGCCTAAATGTGCACGTCATCCCGCTTTTCCTGGGTTCGGAGCTGATGGTCAGATTCTGCTCAGTTACGCTGATGTAAATACGATGTCGTTTATCTAAAGTTGTTGGCTTTAAAGACTGAGTCCTGGCTGAATTATCGGCAGTTGGGGCAAAAAAGTTAAGAGCTCTCAGTGCATTCAGAGACTTCATTTTTCAGGACTGTTTAGTGCTCAGGGCTCTCAGCTTTCCTGGTTTCAGAGCGTGGCTGGATTTCTCCGCAAGCCTTCTCTTGGAGTCATGCAACTGTGTGGGAATTGTAGCTTTCTGGTTTTTCTTTTTAAGTAATCTCGAACCCTTTGTGTTTATGGAAGAAATGTGAACTTTTAACAGGTCAGAAACTAGGAGCCAAATCAGCAGAGCATGTTTATAAGCCAGAATGGATGGTTTTCAACCAGTCCTGTGGCTGTAATTCAGCTTTTTCAATGTTTGTGATTGGCAACTGAGGATGGCATTTCCTCCTCTTCAGGCAAAACGGCTTTCCCACCCACTCCATCACATGCCAGGCCAGTCTGACCTGATGGTTCTGGGAATGGGAAAGAAAAAAACTAAACCACCACCACTGTTTTCCTGTTGTATTCCGGGTTCCTGGGAACAGCTGGACCTCCAAGAATTGCCCCCATCCCCGAAGGAGCAGGACACCTGAGCCTTGCTCCCCGTGGCTTTCACAGAACGGGGCTTTCACCCCACCCAGCTGTGCTGACTTGGTGTTTCTGCCTCTCCTCTCATCCTCTTTTGCTGAATCACCCCTTTCACAAGCTTCTGGTGCTCTTTGTTGATCCTGGGAAGGAAATGGGAGCCCTTGCCCAGCCAGCTGAGAGGGGCAGGGAGCTCTGCCAGCCTTCCCTTTGCTCCTCCTTCTCTTAAAAGGCTGCTTCTTTCTGCTGGGAGAAGGAGCCGTGATAATGGGGAAGCCCTTTCACATCCCAGCCTCGTGTGGGGATTCCCTGGAGGGTGATGGTGGAGGGATGGCAGTTTAGGGGTGGCAGCCCCACCAGCAGCGGGGAGCTGCTCCAGGGACCTGCCTGGCACAGGGACCCTGGATGATTGACAGCTGTCAGCTCCATGTCTGAGTTGCCCAGCCCAGTAAACTCAACAGCTCTGGCCATCTCTCACCTGACAGTTGGTACTTGCAGCATCCTGCTCAGAGCACAGCAGTCGGGAAGAGGCATCTTTGCAGCTGTGCCACTGCCTGGATTTTGCCAGCCTCTTAGGAAACCCCAGTGTAAGGGGGATGCTGGTGAAACTGAAGCTCTGAGCAGAGCCAGGGAGAAAGGAGCCAGGCCATCAGGAAATCATGCCCCAGAGCATCCTTCCAGTGTGGGAAGGGGACAGGAGAACCCAGCTCCTTGGCTCAGGGGTGGGCAGAGGATTTGGGTGCTGCAGGAAGTGGCTTGGCAAGGTGGGCTTCCAGCCGTCAGTACTGGTGTCCCCAGCTACCTGGTGAGCCCCGCAGCTGGAAGGATTGCTCCTGTTCCAGCCCCAGCTTTGCTTGTCTGTACAGCAAAGCCAGACTTTTCCTGTCAGCTCAGTTCCCCTCCTGTCCAGGAGAGTTTTTTGCTCCCTGCAGCATCTCTGGTGAGCTGAGCTGTCAGGTCTCAGCCAGCACAGAGGCAGGCAGGCCTGCTGGCTTCCCAAGTTTCTTGCAGCTGGATCATCTGTCCTCCTTCCAGATGCTTCACCCCAGGCCCACGAAGAAGCAGGCGCAAAGGGGGGAATCCAAGGGGAAGCATCCTGAGGGACTGCTGGGCTGCTCAAATATGAGCTTAAGCAGCTGGGAAAATTGCAGAGAAGTAATGTGATGACCAAGGGAGGAGGCAAAACCCCCATCAACCCCCACCTTGGAGGCAGCCGAAGAATTGACTGTGGCCTGGCTTGTCTGCAGCAGCTGTTGAAATACAAAGGGGGAAAAACAAGCCTGTCTTTGATAGGGCTTGTCCCCTCTCCCACCCTGCGACTGAAGACACAATTTGTTGTTCTGGGACAGTGTAAAATTTAGGAGTCTCCCAGGCAGTGAGTGCCTGGGGTGGTCCCAACTGCCAAGTGGATGGATGGAGTTTTTCTAGTGAGGCACTGGAAACGGCAGGATCGTGGTTTCCAGCACTGCTGACCAGCAGAGGCATGGCACAGGCTGCAAGGCAGCGGCAAGGGGCCAGAGTGCAGCCGACTATGCCACTGTCCCGTGCAGGGTGAAGGCTGCGATCTGAGATGGGTGGGGAGCGACAGGGATGCAGGATGAAAGCCACCAAGATGGATGCGGGTGTGAGCTTTGTGGAATGCGAGGAGCTGAAAATATTGCCTCTCAGTTGACTAATAAAAAAGTCATCTTGTTTTGCAAAGGCTCATTGCAAACATGTGCGGGTTGTGGAGTTCCCAAAAGGGGGAAGAAACCTCTCCCTGTTGGAGCAGCTCCTGGGGGGAGGATGCACAGAAAAATTGGGGTGTTCAGCATTGCAAGCCCTAGGAGTGATGGATCTGCAGGGCTTACCTTCAAAAAAAAAAAAAAGGATGGGGAAGCAAGAGGGGGCATGAAAAGCAGCTGTGAGGAACCAGGAATAATTGTATGGCTTTGCAAAAGATTACCATGGCAATTAAAAGTGCTTTAAGCTTTTTGGAGGAGAAAGAAGGAAAGAAGAGGGAAGTAAAACACCCCGGTGCTGGATTCCAGGGTAGCACGGAGGGAAGTACTGACATCACCAAGTGCAGCCATGGCACAGCCAGGGATCTGCTGCAGGGATGCTGGGGGATGAGCAAAGCCCAGTGTGTTGGGAGTCAGGCATAAGGGCCAGCAGGGAAAACCAGCTGAGCAAGGAGCCTTGGAGAGAAGTGATGAGGGAAGCTATGTCCACAGGGTGCTCGAGTGCTAAGTGCTCATCCCTGTGTCCTGGGGATGGGGGATAAGAGCCACGGTAAGGCTGAGCTGCCTATGCCCTCATGCTGGCTTTGCCTACCTTCTCCATGCTCACCTGAGGATGCATTCAGCTGGTTGAGGGAGAAACAGCATCCTCTGCTAAAATGTCCTCTGCAGCATTTTTGACCAGACACCAGGCATCTGCAGCCCAGATTTATGCTTGCTCTTGTGTTCCAGCCCCAGGGTTTGCAGGGTGTAAACCACTGCCCTGGGTGAGACCCACTCCACTGACATCACTGAGCACTAGTCTAAGATGTCGTGACAAGGACAAAGCACTCGAGGTGTCACATCCCAAGGTGTCTAGACTGAGGTTGCGGTGGGCTCCTTCCCTGCTGGGTGTGAGTGCCTGGTGACTCGGCTGTGGGCTGCAGGGTTTGGTGGCAGCCGCCTGCCCCAGGCTCCCTGTGAGCCCCGCTGGGTCAGCAGCCGGTGCTGCCTGGTGCCAGCCGCCTTCCTCAGGGACTGCAGCCATGCCTGGCCACCCACAATAGCTGCTTTCAGTCCAATTTCACCGAGGGGTAGAGCTCTCAGAAATACTAAACTGCTGGAAAACAGGCTTCCATCCTTAGTTGGTTTGTCACAGCCCTTAGGAAAGGTCCCATATTGGGTCTGGGACCTCATGTCTAGGCTGTGCTCAATGCTGCACAGGCACAGGGGGGATCTCTGTGCCTCTTGCTGCCATCAACCTTACCAGTACGGCACAGCTGAGCAAATCAAGGCACAGGGAGGTAAAGAGAATGAACTGTGGCATTTCTTCAGATCAACCCATCAGCTGTGACTAACCTGAGTGGTTTGGACCCTTCTCAGGGGGGCCTACAGAGGCCCTACAGAGGGCCTAAGCAGCCCTCAGCCCAAGCAGCCATCCTCCAGCTTTGTCCCTGCTCTCACGGAGCAATGTCAGCTCCCCAAAGTGATGTGTGGGAGAACCCTGTGCACGCACCAGCAGAAGAGCCTTCATCCCCAAAGTGCCACCAGCTCTTCTGCGGTCCAGAAGCTGCAGCCACTCAATCCATGTCACTCCAAAATTCAGCACAGAGGGGGCTGGGGAATCACCTGCACAGCGGGTTGGGTGGTTGTGGGGCAGAGCTCATACCAGCCACATCCCTGCCCTTGGGGTGGTCACAGTCTGGTGGGAGCCAGTGCATTTCTTTGGGGGCACAAAAAACCCCACCACCTCAGAGTCCACCTGGCTATTCCTACATTGCTTCCCCACTGCTGTCAGGCCCATTGAGATGTGGAGAGCCTCAGTTTTCTTAAAGCCTGTGCTTTTCTTTCAACTGATGCTTACTTTTCTCATGCCACTGGAGATGATGCAGGGCAGAGGAGTCCCTGGGCCTTGGCCACCCACTCCCTTTATGTCTTAAGATTTCACTGTGAGCTCTGGTGGTGCCTCTGTAAAATGATGCTCAGTGCTTGTGTCCCAAAGCTTTCCAAAGGCCAGGGGAAAAAGAAAAACAAGAAAACCCCACACACAAACATAACAAAAAGGCAGAAAGCTACAATGATGGAGGTGGAGAGGTAAAGCAAGGCGGGGGGTACAGTGTACCCATACCCTGGGACTTTGTGGAGCAGGGGAAGGGTGGGGG
>NW_020799125.1:10007785-10010195 GCF_003259725.1 Athene cunicularia | reverse complement strand
GGGTGGGGGGGGCTGGGAGGAGGGGAGAGAAAGCCACCACCCTGTGGGGACAGGTCTGTGCAGCCCCCAGCCCTGCACACAAGGGTGCTGAGGGTGACCGCAGCAGGCAGGCCAGGCTCCTTGTGACACATGGCAGGGCACCGCAGCAGCCTTGGGGGATTTTGCAGGAGTGTGGGTGACATTAGTTGCGTCTCAGCCAGTGCTGCTCTGGTAGAAAACTCTGCCTTCCCCTGATTGCCCAAGAGGTCCTGGTGTCCCAGTCTAGTCCCAGTCCTAGGTTGCATAATGAAATAAACTCACCCAAATTAATCCTTCAGAGTTTGCACTTATTGAGGGGCAGCTAAAATTATCCCTCAAAATCCCCCAAAAGCTTGGGTTCTGGTGAAGCCTTTTTCCCCCCTACAAACACCACACACCAGCACCTTCCATGTTCTTCCCAGTCCAAACCTGGGCAAGGTGCACAGTCTTACATCCAGAAGCATTGTGAGCAACACAGCAATTATCACCCTACCCAGTCTTCATGGCCCTAGTCCCTATGGCCCTACAGCAATCCCCACAGCCGTGTGGAGGAGGGAGGGATTAGCATCTGGCACAGGCTCCCTAGCAAGGTACTTCTGCTCGGGACTGTCCTCAGCCCAGCCACGACTGCGTGAGGATGTTCTCCAGCCTTTGCAAAGGGCTTTTAAAGGGCAGACCTCTCCCAGAGCTGAGCACCGGGCCTCTGTGAGCTCCTTTTTCAGAGGGTTCAGGCCCCCCTGGGGTCCCGAGAGTTGGGGCTTTGTGTAGTTTGTGCCCTGAAGGGTTAAACGTGGGGAGATCTGATCTGGAAAATGAAGGACTGGTTTTGGAAATGCCTGCCTGGTGGGTCAGGCTGCAGTGGCCTCGTGGGATGGTGGACTGAAGGAAGGAGGGAGGAAGGGTCTGTGTCGGTGCGAGGCCCGAGCCAACCAGCCGGCTGCAATGAGACCTGTGAGCTGGTTGTGAGGAGCCCCAGCTGCCCGCGCAGGGTCCGCTGCCGCCTCAGATCCGCCCAGACCCGCCGGCCGCCCAGGGGCCCACACAGGCCCAGCGGAGGCACGGCTGGGGACCGGGCGCTGCTTGGCCGCGGGCCCTCCCCTTGCTCAGGTGAGAGGAAGGAAGCGGCCGGGAGAGGAGGAGCTGAGGGTGAGCGAGTGTTACTGCTGGCGGAGAGCAGCTCCTGGGGTTTTGGGGCTGGGCGCTCTAAAGTTGAGGAGGTGCTGAGGTTCAGCTGCTGCCCAGGTAAAGGCGAAGGCCCTGGGGAGGGTGGATGTGCAGGGTGGGAAGGGTGTGCTGCTGGGGGTGGCCCAGCTTGCTGCTGCCCACGAGCTGAGCAGGCTGGTGTTAGCAAAATATCTGGCTTATTTTGTGAGGCTTTTTAGCTGGAGAGGTGGGTGTGAGCTGTGTTGCCTCCACAGAGGAGGGTTGTCCCCTTTACCCTCTGCTAGAGACACGTGGTGAAGGGCCGTGATCGTCCGGTTTCTGGGGTTGAGGGGTTGGGCATGCCCCATTCCCATGTAGGGCTTGTTTGTTTAATGTGGCTTGAAAACCCTTTCTCCTGCCCTGTCCACTTCTCTCCAGAGTGTAACTTACTGTTCATCTCCCTGACGGACTTGTTCCACCCACGGTGGGGCTGAGAGCTGCGAGGAGCCTGACCCTCTTGTCTCTGTTCCCCCCCTGTCTCTAGCTATCCTGGGTGAAACCCATAGGGAGTTCATGGGGAATCAAGCGTCTTCCCCAGAAACTCCCTGAGCTGAAAACTGTCCCAGAGCCATCCTCCTCCCGCTGCCCCAAGCTCTGGGGCTGAGCGTGTCCCCAGGAGCATGCAGGCAGATGCCCGTTTTGGCAGCGGGGCCCGCTGTCCCGTGGGAGGAGCGCTGGCTCTGCAGAGGGGATGTAACCCTGGCACGAGATGCTCAGCAGCCTGTTTCCCTGGGTGGCTGCAGCGCTGTGATAAGCCCTTCCACCTCATGTTTACTGTGGAGGTGCCACTCAGTGCGGAGCTGTTCCTGGGGTCTCTTCCCAAACCCTATGGGCTGTGCAGGTTTATCTGCCCAGGATTTTCCCTGTGCCCTTTTCAGGTCTGTCTGAATACCCCAGTCAGGAGCCCATCAGCGCTGCCCTGGGAGTATCGGGGCCAGCCTGATTGTTCCTCCTTTCTAAAAATCCCCTCCTCTGCAGCGAGGAGCTCTCTCCTGTTTGCTGCCAGGCCCTGCAGTGCAGTGGGGAAGGCAGCTGGAGGGCTGCCCACAATGGCAGCGATACCCAGGAAAGCTGGGCTCAGCAAGTTGATGGGTGGCCCCGTGACCCTGGCCCCGCTCTCAGCAGAGCTGATGGAGGCACCGAAGCTTCGGGAGCCGGCTAGCGCTTCCCTGCCATGCCCCCCCCCCCC
>NW_020799125.1:9983347-10007735 GCF_003259725.1 Athene cunicularia | reverse complement strand
CCCCCCCCGGGAGGATCTGGGCTTTGGGCTTGTTCCCGACTGTCAGGGAGAGGTGGGGGGACGGGGCATGGAGCGGGGACTGTGTCTCCCTGTGCAGACGCCTTCCAGGAGGGATGTCTGGGAACAGGATGGGGCTGAGCAAAACGGATCGAAGAGGCTGGGTGCCTGCTGGGGCAGAGGGCTCGTCGGGTGGCACCTGCTTGTCCTCGTCCCTTTGGGTAAGGAACCAACTCTCAGCAGCCACCCCTTGGGGGGACACCATGCCATCGGCTGATGGTGCTGTCAGCACCAGAGGTTTCCTTTAGTTCATCCATGGCCCTTCTGAAGCGGTCATCCTGTGCCCTTGTCCTCTCCTTGGGGCAAGGTGGGGTGCAGAGCTCGCAGCTGAGGAAGCCGGGCTCAGCCTCTGGTGTGATGTGCTGACACCAAGACTGTTGTCCTGCTGATGCTGCTGTGCTGCTGACACAGAGTGCTGAGCACGTGGAGCAAGGGGCTCCTCTGGCCCAGGGGCTGGGACCACCACACAGCAACCCAACATAGATCTGCAAGAAAATACTCCAGGGATTTCAATGTGTTGACCTGGAGGCAGTGCCCACGGTGGGCTGCAGGAAGAGGGGCTGCCTGAGAGCTGTTTGGAGCCTGTGTGGCACACCGTGGGGCTGGAGGAATGGCTGTGCTGTGAGCCCCAGCGTGGACCACGGGAATCTCTGCCTTTGCAGCCATGCCTCTCCTCCAGCACAGGGGAGGGGTGTTGTCCCCACCTGGGGAGTGAGCAGCTGGAGGACGTGAGTGGGCGAGAGGATGAGCAGGAAGCAAGCAGCAAGCAAGGCTTTCCTTCTTGCTAATGAAAACCAGGAGCTCTGCAACCTCAGAGTGCAGCAGTGCCTTGTGAAAACTGCGTTGCAGAGCTGTTCGGGTGTCCTCCAGGCAGTACAGCCCCTGTGCTGGGATTCCCTGGGAAGATGGATGACAGCAGCAGAGGCCAAGGCATGGAGACCAGGGAGTTCTGTCTTTAACAAGGACCATGTCTGGCTGATTTGGCAATGCCTAGGTGGGATGCCTTCCCCTCCAAGTGGAAAATGTTAGGCTTGGATTTTGTTCAAAGTGAGCACATGGTGTATTCAGCAGCTCCTTGGTCTTTCCACTTTTTTTAAGGACAGTGTAGGGCAGGAGGTCTCCTGACAACTAAATTCCTGTTTGAATGGGATGTTGACAGCTTGATTGCAAAGTGTTGTTGCAAGGTAGTATTTGCCCTCCCAAGGGGCAAAAGTGATGGTGCATCCTGATAGCAAAGGTCTCTCCTCCAAGCTGGATGCAGTAACTAGTGCTCTGGTTTCTGTCCTGTTTTCTGGTGCTTACAGAGGCCCTGGCTCATCTTCATCAAGGCCCTTCATGTGTTTGTCTCGTTTTCCCTAGAGGCTTAGCTGTCCCTATGATGGGGCTGTGTTTGCAGCTGTGAAATGATTCTTCTAAACTCACATTGTGTTTAGCTGCTGGAGCCCTCTTCTCCCACCTGAGTTTATTCCCGTCTCTCACTTGCAGTCTCAAACAATGAACTACGTGGGGCAGCTTGCTGAGACAGTCTTTGTCACGGTGAAGGAGCTGTACCGGGGTCTGAACCCTGCCACCCTGACGGGCTGCATCGATGTGGTCGTGGTGAGGCAGCCTGATAACTCCTTCCAGTGCTCCCCGTTTCATGTGCGCTTTGGTAAACTGGGTGTGCTGCGCTCCAAGGAGAAGGTGGTAAGTGGTGCCTGCCCTGGGACTATGCTTCCTCTCTGGTGTCTTCAGACCTAGGAATTTCCATAACCTACAGGTTATGGAAAAACTGTTTGAGGGACTGGGAGCCCTGCTGGAAGGGGTGCTTGCCAATTTTTTGAGGGATGCCCCTGAATGAAACCCATACTCTTCCAAAGAAGACTGAGCTTCCTAGGAAAATTGGGAGGGGTCCCTTGCCTCAAAGGTGGGGTGGCTGTCAGCCCTCTGAGCAACCCTAACCTGTCCTGTCCCTTGGGAAGTGCCTTGCTGTATGCTGATGGGTGAGTGGGCTCAGATGGACAGGCTTCTTCTGCTCCTTGCCAGGTTGACATTGAAATCAATGGGGAGCCTGTGGACCTGCACATGAAGCTGGGTGACAATGGAGAGGCCTTCTTTGTTCAGGAATCAGAGGAGAATGAGGTTGGTAATGAAGAAGTACTACTGGTCTTGGTCCTCCTGTGACTGCTTGGAAGTGCAGGCTTGAGGTGGAAGAACCGGGTTTGGACATCTTCCCCAGGGTGACTCCATTATTCCCTCTGTTGTGTGTGTCCAGAAAGGTTCCCACTTGAAGGATCTTACAACCAGCGTGGAGGATCTGACTATTGGAGCACTCTGAGGAAGCATTAGACCAAATATCTGCATCCCAGACTGGCCTCCATCAATGGGCATGGCTGCTGGCCAGCTAGGCAGATATCTCAGAGCTTGGCCTCTTGGGGGAATCTTGTGACAGGGATGAGAGTGAGCCAGATGCTGTGGCAGGCTGCCCACTCCACTGGGAAGCAGGATGGGACTAGTTGTGGCTTCCAGAAATCTTGGCAGCTCTCTCCCAGGCTGACTTGTGGTCGCTGCTGGCTTGGGCTGGGTTTGAGAGCAGGGAGAGGGCTCTAGATCCGAATCCCATCTGCAGCCTTTGTAATTCTGGTCTCATGGTGCCATCTCCTGCCTGCCTCTCCTTGACTGCGTTAAAGATGTCTTTAACATCTTGTGGCTGGATAGCCGTGCTTCTTTTCTTATTCACATGTTGTATGAACAAAACCTCTCCTTTGGGCCTAGCCACAAAACCACCCCCACGTTGAGGGCCTGGTGGTGTATGTCACCTGGATGAGAGTCATGAGCTGCCAGGCTGAAAAGGAAGGTGCTGGAGCTGATGGGCTTCTCATAGTTTTTTTCATTGATAGGGCAGCATCCCCTCCTGCCTCTGCACATCCCCTATCCCCAGGAAGGAGAGCCTGCAGGTTGTTGCTGAACCCTCTCACGAGCAGGAGACCTCCAACGCTGAAGCAACCCTGCGCAAGAGAAGGCGACGCAGGAGGAAGCCCAAGCGGAAGGAGGTGTCAGACTCCGAGTTAGAAGCCTGCAAGGAGACCAAAAGTGAGATGTCTGTGGAGGAGCCGTGCAAGCTGCCAGCCCCCAGGTGAGCTGTTCGGTCTGGGCAGGGTGATGCAGTGAGTCAAGGCTGTAGGTCTGCTTGGAGACACCCAGCACCACTGAAACATGGAG
Organism: Athene cunicularia; assembly: GCF_003259725.1. Taxonomy (NCBI): domain Eukaryota; kingdom Metazoa; phylum Chordata; class Aves; order Strigiformes; family Strigidae; genus Athene; species Athene cunicularia. The sequence goes on along the minus strand of NW_020799125.1, from coordinate 10,004,477 downwards.
GTAGTGTTTTGTGTTGGGGCCCAGCCTCCTATAGAGTGGAAAGCCAGTGGAAATGGTGAAGTTGAGTATCGGCAGCTTTCTACATGCTTGAGTGATATAACTGACCTCTTTCCTCCTTTGCAGTGATTCAGTGTATTTCTCCTTCACTGATCTCCCTGAAGAAGAAACTGGGTTGTTGCAGTCCCCAGAAATGCACCCTTACTCTGATGGGGAGCTGGCCTCTGTGGACAGGTAACAGGCAGAGCCAAGGTGATCTCCTCAGCTTTGCTGAGAGTGGGGGATGTGCCTTGTGGCTGGGAAGGTGGTAAGGAAAAGGGATTTGTGGGTGTCAGGAGAGGAGGATTGTCCTGGCCTGATGTATTGTTGCTGGAGGAACTCTTGGACCCTGTGAGGGACACTTCTGGCCATGGTCATGGATGTAAGAAGCCTGAGTGTGCAGGGCTCTCCTGCATCAGCTGCTGAGCTGCTTCTGGACAGCTGGTGGCATAGAACTTTGCTTCCTTGGATCTCAGCTTCCCATAGGACTTGCTCATTTGTAAGTGATAGTTTTATGGGCCAGAACTAACTCTATGGGAAACTAACCTTACAGGGTTCTTAGCCTTAAATGTTCTTGCAGTAATAGGAAAGCATAGGGCTGTAGGGTAGATGAGGTCTGCATTCCTTTCTCTTCTTGTAGCCCCACCCTGGGCCATCTGTCTTCTCCCAAAAGTGACTCTGAGCTGGAGATCAGACCGCAGGAGAGTTTTGCTCTAGGAGCCGAATCCCACATGCAGTGGAGCTGGGGAAGGCTCCCTCAGGTGAGTCCCTGCTCTTGCTCTCCTCTAGCAGCTGGTGGAAGAGGAATGTCTGAAAGGTCTGCAGAAAGTAGGGGCAGCTGTGGCCAGGCACCTTCAGAGGAGTTGTTCTCTTCTGCCTGATGCTTTGGGCAACTTCCCATCCTCAAACCTGTTGTTCTGCTTTCTTGAGGTGAATAAATTGGAACGAGTTGAACTAGTCAAGTCCACAACGACCATTGCTACTGCAGCAACCACCATCTCTGTGACACCAGTCCCAGTGGATGAGGCAACTCATCTTGTTGCCGCCTCCAAAGGTCTGGGAGAAGGTCCAAGCCCAGCAGGACCTCAGAGTGTATCTTGTTCCTCCGCTGTGCCTGTTGTTGAGCCAACACCCGCACCACAGGGTGAGAACAGCCTACCCAAGCTGAAGGACATCCCTAGTGCTCTGGGGGCAGAGAGCTTGTTGGAGGCCTCCTCAGCCCTTCAAGAGAAACAGGAGGGAGGTTGGAGTGTTGTACCAGAGGTTCAGCCAGATGCGGAGCCCTTTGAGGGAGCTGCTGCTCCAAGGCATGTGGGCTTGGAGGGCCCCAAGCCCCAGCTGGAAAGCCAGAGGAGACAAGGTGAGTGGGTGACTGGTGCTGCTGGAGGTGGCCTTTGAGCCTGCAGATGTGACTGACTTGGGTGGGGGACTGGGTTGTTCATTCAGTGTAACTTCTTGATCTCTGCCCTGGGTGTGATGTCTGCTCTCTCCACGTGCCACCAGCTCCTTTGCTTTGAAGAGACATTCCTCAGGTTTCCTCCTTTCAGTGACCACCCAGGTCCCCAGGAGGGCTTTCTTGCCTTATGTTTCCTGAAGTCCATCCTTGGATGTCCCTGTTTTTGCATGCTTAGACTTCTCAGCAGACTAGACCATACCTTAACTTGAAGTGCCTGGCAGCACCTGTCCTGACTGTCTTCATCCCAAGCATGACAAGTCAGGTGGAAAAAAATCACAGGACAAAGCATGCATATGTCTCTCTTGACAGTGTATTTATTGACTTTTATGTTGCTACCTGTCCTAACCAACCTTACTCCTCCAGTCAGCATAAATTCGGAACAAAATTGTCTCCCTGAAGAAGAGATGTTTAGGATTCCCCACGGTACAAAGAGGGAGATCACAAAACGTTGTCCTGTATGGTTCTGACTTCAAATGGCACCTTCAGATTGTCACGGCAGGACTTTGGCCTGTCCTTTGTGTCCTCTTGGCAAGTGGTCTTATGCCAGTTCAGATATCTTGAGGTACTTCTGTTGATTTAAGGCAGCTTTTAAAGTAGGAAAATAGATGCCCTCTTTATATGGTACGCAAATATGATAGAGGAAAATGCTGTTAGCTTTCTCACTAGATGCTGAGATGGTTGGAAGGGTGATTCAGCTAAGCTCTCTCCCTTCTGTCTGTACATTGAGGATCCATCAAAAGAAGTTCTCACTTGGGTCCCAGTGATGTTTACCTGGAAGACCTCTCCAGCCTGGATGAGGAGCAGGTGGCTCTCTATTTCCCCAGGAGGTATGGGTTGCCCCAGCTGGCCAAGCTCAGACCTTCTTGAGCAGTTCTCTTGCAGCAAAGAATGGAGGTATGTGTAAAGCTATTGGCTGATGTTACCATTGTTTCTTCTCTTGCTGGTAGTGACACAGAGCAGAGTTCAAAGCCTGTTGCAGACCCCAGCAACCCTCTGTGTGTCCAGTTGCCATCTGACTTGCCTGCTGACAGCCCCACGGACTCAGAATCTGATTTGATGCCCACAATTGCCCTGTCACTATGTGGAGGCCTGGGGGGCAGCAGGGAGATCTCTCATGGTAGGTGGGAGGGGAGAGGGGGATATTCTGCTCTTCCAAAATCCATTATATATACCAGTGGCATGACACAGTCTCTATCCCACTAGAAAAGTTCATGGAGCACATGGTCTCCTACCAGCAGTTTGCTGAGAAGCCAGGACTTATTGATGACCCGAACCTGGTGATACTGATCAACAAGAAGTGAGTGGCCTGCTCTTCCTGCTGCTTCATCCCAAGATGACCACTGTGGCACTTTTGTCCCCACAAAAACACTCCTGTAGGAGTGTGACTCCATCCCAGACAATGATTATACCACAGTAGTTGTGGGAGGGGACCTTCTGGCCATGCTGCAGGATGGTGATGTTCCCATTCCTCTTGCTTTTTTTTCAGGTATTACAACTGGGCAGTGGCTGCTCCCATGATCCTGTCCCTGCAGGCTTTCCAGAGGAACATTCCTGAGGTCAGTGGCATAACACACTTACTGGCCATGCTTCTCAGCAGGGCTTGAAGAGGGCAGTGGGGCTGCAAGAGGCCAAACTGTCCATCTGGGGCCTTGCAGGGAGTCTGGGATGCTGAACATCACTCCAGCCCAAAAACCCTGAGGTCTGTTCTTTTCCCAGCAGGGACCTCAGGGTGGCTTTTTGATAACTGGGTACCACTGATACCTGGAGAGTAGAGATTTCCTTGTCAAAATTTCCTATTCTGATGGTTGTATCTGTGCAAGGCTGGCCAGAGCCAGGGGCCCTAGCAGTCTGGAGGATTTGGTCTGCGTGAGGCATTCAGATTTCCACTCACCCCCACACCTCCCCTCAAGCTGAGTGAGTGTTTTTGTACCCTTCGCTGCAAAACCATCTCAGCTCACAATGTGGCAGGGGTCACACATCTTTTCCTGTGAATAATTTTGCAAAGACAATTTGGACAAGGATCTCCTTAGACTCTTGGCAGATGAGCCTCCCTGGGCTGAGAACTGACTCTATCCAACATTCTACCATGTTCACAGAGTGCCATCGACCAACTGGTGAAGGAGAAGATGCCCAAGAAAGGCAGAAGGTGGTGGTTCTCCTGGAGGAGGAGAGAATTCCCAGCAGAGGAGGTGTGTTTGCAGCAGTGGCTGTCCCCAGGGCACAGGTGCCTTTCTGGTGGCTGGCAGGGGTGGGGGTAGGAGAGCAGCAGGGTCCTGGGAATGGCCTGAGGATGAGGACAGCCAGAGGGACCTGTTGGCAAGGTGACTTCTGAAGGTCGTTGCTGTCCCCTTGGGTCTGCTAATACCTGAGCAGCAGAACGGCACTTGATAACATGGACATTGTAATGGTGAGACCCCTTGCTACGTGCCCCTCATGCCACAGCCCAGGCACTGCGTGTGCTTGCTGGTCTCCCTGCCCTGCCACAGCATCAGCCTGTGGTTCCTCTTCCATGGGGCAGTGTCCTCATGAAGGCAGGGGGATGCGTTGCGACCTCTTTTCTGGTATTGCTGCTCCAAGTGGCAGCCTCTGCTCCTGCCAGTGGCACCGAGGTGCTAATGACACCACTCTCTGCCTACAGCAGCCAAGGCCAGGGGAAGCCAACGTGGGGACACTGCAGCCTGACTCTGCTCAGCAGAGGTGAGTGCCTCCCCCCGCCCCAGGTTTCCTTTAGGAGTCTGTACATGCTCCTGATCTCTTCTCCTTATAAACGACTAGTTACTCCCAAGCTTACCTAATGTATAAGGGCAGAAATCTCTCTTAAGGCTCTGGCTGACCCAGCCAAGCTTCATGGCTGTTTCTTGGTGGGTGGGCTGTCCTGGGTCCCCTTCAGATCTTCTCTGGTGCTAATGGGGAAATCTGTGATCTGCAGAGTAAAGCAAACATGCTCTGCTCTTCTCTGTATAGGCAGGAGGAAGAGGGGTCATCCAGTGGTGATGAGGCCCTGCACCCTGGGGACACATTGGCAATGGATGCCCCTGCACAGAAATCCCTCCCAACCTACAAGAAATCCCTGCGGCTCTCCTCCAAACAAATTGTATGTATTTTACTCCTCCTCCTTCAATGCCTGCTTGTGTGTGTAGGGCTGAAGACAACTCTGAAACAAGGATTTTTCTACTCCTGACCTCATGTTTTTATAGGGCATCCAAGTATTTTTCCCTGAGTGGCCACCCTGTAGAGGCTTGGAGTCTCTGGTCTGGCCAGGTGGCAGTCTGACCTCTGGCAAACCTTGGACTGGTGTGAATCAGTGCTACACTTTTGTTCCCCCTCTGCCACAGGGAAGGCTGAATCTGCAGGATGGCCCCAATGACGTGGCGTTCAGCGTGACAACTCAGTACCAGGGCACGTGTCGCTGTGAGGCCACTATCTACCTGTGGAACTGGGATGACAAGGTGGTCATCTCGGACATCGATGGCACCATCACCAAGTAAAAGGCCTTTCTCCCACCCCACATCCCTGCACCCCCACCTTAGGGGAACTGTACTTTCAAGGCTTGTGTAAGCAGCCAGGAGGGACCACAAACCCCATCATGGCAGGGTACCCACCACGTTGGATCTGTCTCACCTGGTGTCCTTTCCTCCTAGGTCAGATGCACTTGGGCATATCTTACCACATCTGGGAAAAGACTGGACTCATCATGGAATCGCTAAACTCTTCCACAAAATCCACCTGTAGGTACCAGATCAACTGAGGCCAAGGGGAAGTGGGAAGATGGGGAGACTGAGTGGAAGTCAGTCAGTGCTCCTTACTCGCTGGTGCTGGCCAAAACAGCCTGATTTTCTGCTGTCAGTGGTGGTTGATGCTAGCTGTGCTGTCTGGATGACACTGGGGGGGTGAAAGCAGGGGGCTTCCCATGGGCACTGGGAGCAGACGCTGGCATTGCCTTCCCTGGGAGGAGTGTGTGTCAGGGGAGGCTTTGCTAGGGAGATGCAGCTGAGCACCTAAAGGGATGAGATCACACAGGGTCACACCTGAGAGGCCACAGGCACAGACAAACACCTTCGGATTGCTGTGCAGCAGTGGCGCAGGGGACTACCCAGAATTTGGGTGCTGGTTGCCTCCCTGGGTGCCCAGCTACAGCTTCCCATACTCCTGGGGTGCGATGCTGTCAACCCGGTGGAGGCTGGCAGTGAGTCCTGGAGGATACTGGCAGTGGGTCCCCTCGGAGCCCAGCCTTCAGCTCCGTCCCTGGCACCTGTGGCCACTAAGAGGCACTGTGAGCACGCGGATGGCTTGTCCCAGCCCCGGGGGGCTCCCACTCCCCGGGGGGCTTTGGGTGCAGGGCTGGGGCTGCCCTCGGTGACACCTCGGCTGCCTCCTGCCACCTTCGATGCCCGAGCTGCCCATCAAGCTGTGCTGGCTGCCAGGGGCTCTACAGAGGCTGTGTCCACCTCCCCACAAGCCGCAGGCAGCCAGTCCCATGTCATAAATGTGCTGGCCTGGGGGTCTTGTCTGGGTGGTGGGTACCAAGCAGTGAAGAGTGCTTTGCAGCCGGGATGGGCATGCAGCTACTGGGCAGGCCTGGAAGGTGAGAGAGGGACCCCCTCCAGTGCTGCTTCCCAGCAGTGGGGCAGATGAGGATACATTCTACCCTGAGTCTCAGGGCGAGTTTGTTTGTGAAGCCATCTTCCTTGCTGAAGGGGTGAACAGGGTTTGGGCTTAAGTCAGGTGTTCAGCCTCACGCTCCCTCTTCCTCCTCCTCCACCTCAGAGCAGGAGTGGGAGGATGCCTTGTGCAGGGCACAGCTCAGAGGGCTTCCCTGTGCTCTCTCTAGGAATGGCTACAGGTTCCTCTACTGCTCAGCCAGGGCAATCGGCATGGCACACATCACCAAAGGCTACCTCAAATGGGTCAATGAGCAAGGCTGTGCCCTCCCCAAGGGCCCCATCCTGCTCGCCCCCAGCAGTCTCTTCTCTGCCTTCCACAGGTACTGTGTCCTCTCCTCCCCAGCCCTGTGTCCCTGGGGACAGGACCCCCCTTTCCCAGCTCGATGCTGAGGGATGTCACAGCCTGAAATTGCTTCTGGCCTCCTTGGTGCAGAATGGCTTTCATGGGAGGCAGCAGGGGAACTGCCTGTCTGCCCTCCCTGGAGCTTCATGATGAAGCTCTAGATGTACAAGTGCCCTTCAAATCACTTCTCTGAGCCCCACACAGCCTGGCTGCCACAGTCCTGGCCAGCTGATGCCACTCTGACCTCTGCTCTGTGCCTGTGTCTTGTGCTGCAGGGAGGTGATTGAGAAGAAGCCAGAGGTGTTCAAGATAACCTGCTTGATGGACATCCAAAACCTGTTTGCCATGAAGGTGCCCTTCTATGCAGCCTTTGGGAACAGAGCCAGCGTGAGTGGGTGTCCTGGGGAGGAGGGAGGAAGGGCTCAGGCTGGAGTGGTGGTGGTGCATTCCTGCAGCTCTCATGCCTTGCTGGCCTTCCTTGGGCAGGATGTCTATGCTTACAAGCAAGTGGGCCTGCCAGAGAGCCGCATATTCACGGTCAACCCCAAGGGAGAGCTGATCCAGGAGCTCATGAAGAACCACAAGTCAACGTAAGTGATGTGCTTGTTCCTCAGCACTTTCAGGTTAACCTAGCTTTAACCGAGAAGCATCTCATGGGGTAGAAAAGCAAACAAAACCCCAGTGACCCCAATGCAGCTTCTTTCTTACCCACGTAGGTATGAGCGGCTGTCAGAGCTGGTGGAGTTGATCTTCCCTCCTCTGGGACAGAGTGGGAGCATGGCTCTGGTGTGTCCAGAGTACAGCCATTTTGCCTACTGGAGACCTCCACTTCCTGACATTGACTTGGATGCCTTCTCCTGACCTCATTACCTGTGGAGACCTGACCTAGAGCTCTCTTGGCATCCTCTGCGAGCACTGGATGCTCTAGATGCATCTCCTCCTCTCTGTTTGCAGCTCGGGTTATTTTGCACTTATAATACGGGTTATGTTCTGCACTAGAAACACTTCTCTGAGGGCCAAAGTGGGTCCACAAAAACTCAGTTTACTAAACTAAAATTCCTATAAGCTGGGTCTCTTCTTAATGTTCTTAACACCTTGAAAGCCTGGCTCTGTTTTAAAGGTGGCAATGGGTCACTATGTATTGATGAGCCTCTGGCATAGCTATTGCTACCTCCAGTATGACCAGTGTTCCCAGACAGTACAGCTCCCTGCAGTTTGGTAGCTGATGGAGTGAAGCTGTCCTGTGGCTTAACAACTCATTAAAGCAGATGGAAGCTGTTGGGGTTTTGAGTGTTCTTCACTAATAGCAATAATTAATAAATAGTGCCTTAATTAATAAAAGGCTGCCTCTTGTCTGCTGTAGCTCTGCGCATGGAAGTGGGAGCCGTGTCCTTTTACAAACATGTTTGGGTTTATCCTGCTGCAGTGCCCTGCCAAGGGGCTCTGGTTTTGGTGGAGATGGAGGCAGGACCTACAGCTTCCTCAGCCTGTGGAGCAGCTGCACTAAAAAAGGACTTTTTAATTTATTTTTTTTTCCTCCTAACTTCAGGTAATGCTGAAAAATGTATTTAACACGGGAAGCAAAGCCTGGTTTTATGTGTGTGTGTATGGGGGTGAATCACTCCTGTACCAGTAGCCTGTCACAGTCCTGTGTCAGGGCAGGAGCTTATTCCTGTGCCCCTGTGTTGGAGCATTCAAGTAAAGCTCAGCTGTCCCAACACTGCTGTGCACTCAGCCAGCCTGCTGCCCTGTGCTGGGAGCTCTCAGCTGTAACTACACAAAATAAAACAGGCAGGAGCACTTCTGGGCTCCTTCCTCCAGTCTGGCATCTACCTTCTTCTGCCCTAACTGATGTGTGCAAGTGTAAATCATCTATTCCTTGTCTGCCTGCCTCCATGCTTTAGCTCTAGCTCTGCTTGTCTAAGTCACATACATCATTCTGATCCTGGAAACCTCAGCAAGAAATACTTTATTTTTTTCCTTTCCAGTACAAACACTGTTTCAGCTTTTAAAATCTGAACAAATGTACAAGGTTTTACAAACAATAAAACACAGCCTTTTAACAAGATCAGTTATCGACTGCCTTGGAAAGCTGCCTGTGCAAGGACAACCGCACGGGCACCATCTCCTTCCCTCTCTGAAAGCAAAAAAAACAAACCAAACCCTAAAATGCCCTCTTTTGTACAAAGTTCCTTTCACTTTTTAAACATGAATAGCTGAGAACTGAAATAGAACATCTCTGTAGCTTCAAGTGATGAGTCAGGAATAGTCCAAACATAGCACCATTTTCTGGAAGGTCAGACTTCTTCCTTGTCCTAGGTCCCTCTGTGCTGCAAGAAGCTGTTGCTGTTCAGCTGCTCTCTCACAGTCCTGGCCTGGGAAGGGGTGAGCCTGGCCCTTGGCTTAATTTTCTCTTTGGTTGCTGCAGCCCTTTTTCTCCTTCATGTGGGAGGATGTGGAGTGGGCTGGGGTGAGGGCTCCTCTGGCCCCTCACAAAGTGCCAAGGGCTGGCTTGAGACTTTTCCTAGGGGTTGGGAGAAAGAAAATAGGTTTTGCTGTCTAAGAGCAGGTTTTGCAGGATGCCCAAAGGCAGCTGGAGGTTGCTCCTCTGCTGGAGAAGTATCTCAGCAGCAGCAGAGGCTAAGCAAGGTGGAGAGGTCAGGTCCCCTCTCCCTGCATGTACAGCTGATGGCCCGTGCTCCTCTGTCAGGGGAAAGAGCTTCTACTGCATCAGGGTAACACGATGCAGCCAACTGGACTTGGTGATCCCTGTGGTCCTCCCTAGCCTAGAAGCATCTGTTCCAGGGAGCTTGTCCAGTTTTTATGGAAGAGCATGAAGGAGAAAAGGCACACAGATGCATCTCTGCTGGGAGTTGCTGCTGCTTTGTGCTGGTCAGAGCACAGAGCTGCTCCTTTGTGGGGTGGAGGGAAGCAGGGAGGGGAATTGTGGTGCAGAAGAGCAGGGGTGCCCTGGGGAGGGTGATGGGCACTGGGTGGGAGCTGAAGGCTAGCCGGTGTGGCAGGCTGCAGAGCTGCAACGCTGAGCTGATAGAAAAATATGTTCCTCTGCTATAAAGTGCTAGAGCTGGTCAGACAGAGGCTCTTTAATGTGCTCTTCATCCCTTCTGGTAATGAAATCCCTGTTGGCTGAGCAGTGAAGGACACCCATGCTGGGGTCCCTGGAACAGGTGGGTTTTGTGTGCCACAGCTGCATGGTCCAGGCACCTGCTCCACAGGGCAAGGTTGGAGTTGCTGAAGAACATGTACAACGTTTTCCAGCCTGCCTGTGAGAAACTAGAGTCGAGTTCAGTAAATTGTTTTTTCATTCCCAGGCTGAGCTGAGGGAGAGGTCTCAAGAGGCCTTCTCAAAGGTGCTCTGCTTCCCCCTTCCTCATGTTCCATGTTGATGCGTGTCCACAGGGCTGTTGGCATCTCAGCGGGCTCAGAGGAATGTGAGGAGGACGCAGACTCCTGTTCCCATGTTGACGGATAGGGAAAGTCTCATGCTCACACCCTGGAGCAGCTGCAGAATGAGATGAGGGAAACCACGTTCACAGTTTAAGCAATAAAACAGAACCAGAGCTGGAGGACAGGACTGCTCCATGCCGCGCTTGGTCTCTGCAGAGACCTATGGACACACATCTCTTTAGGGAAGACACAAGTTTTCCATAACCCTTCATGTCAGTCCCAGGTGTAACCAGAGAGCACAGCAAAGCACGACTGCAAAGCACGACAGCCCTGAGAGGCCACAGGGCCCCCCTTTCTAATGCTGCCGTGGCAGTTTGTAGCTGCTCAGTGTGGTTCTTCAAAATATAGCAAGGGACATGGGGGGCACAAGAGGAAACCCTGCAATCAGATGAGCACCGTGACAGGGGACTGTTCAAAAATATACATACACATAACATATATATATATATATACGCATATGTGTGTTTTCCTAATGCATATCCTCATACGCTCTGTAAGGCATGTGCATTTGCATGAAGGAGTGTGCAGTATAAATGGATTTACCATACATGAGGAGGGCTGCCATCTCGGAGAGGGGAAGGCAGTTCCCAGGGGGATGTGTGAATACGTGTGTTCTTTGAAATCTGCAATTCCTGTGGTGAGATTTTTTCCCTGTAAGGAGCCCTGGCTCTGCTCAGTCCCTGGATTAAGACGCAGGTGGTCTTTAGGTCAGAGAAACTCTATTCCTCAACTGACAACTACAGGGTTTTATTCTTCAAGAAGTGATAAATCCACAAAAATAAAATAAAATTTAAAAAATGTTCCCGCCTCCAGCTTCCTTCTGAATTGTCCTTCTGGAGTCATCAGCCCAGGAGCCAAAGCAACGCCCCCAGTCAGGAGGCAGCAACCCTGCTTCACCAGGGTTGGGACAGCTGCTGAGCATCAGGAAGTGAGTACTGTAATGGCAGAGTTATGGAAAAGTGGGGCCAAAAAGATTAAAAAAAAAAAAAAAAAGGGTTTGTAGCAGCTTTTAATTTATCTTTTAATTAAAAAAAAATTATCCCAAGAACTGTTGTCACATTGGAGCAAGTCTGTGTGATATAAGTTAATCCTGTCCTTCATGGGGAGGAGAAGGAAGACACGCGTGGCACTGCAGCTAATGCTGCTTCCCCTCCGCCTGCTCTTCCAAGTGGCCGACCTGCTCCGCCAGCTCGGAGACCTTGGCTTGGCAGTCAAGCAGGTTGTCCTTCAGTCCTGTTATTTCCTGAGAGTGGGCAGCCAGGGTCCCGTTCATGTGGTCCATGTAGTCCCAGAGACTGCCCGTGTGTTTCTCCAGTTCGTCCCTGATGCCGTCCAGGCTCCCTGTGACGGCACCCAACCTGCCACAGACACTCTCCACCCGGGCCACCCTGTCATCAAAGTGAGCAATCTCCTGCTGCAGGTCATGGGCCACGCCCTTGCAGGAGCTCAGGTCACTGACGATCCTGGCTTTGAGTCGCTCCAAGTCTCCCTTGAGGTTCAGGACACGCCGGTTGCTGAAGAAGAGCTGGGAGCCTTGGTCATTGACCTTCTCCTGGATGGAGTGGACCTCATCCTCGATCTTCCGCTCGTGCTCATCCAGCGAGGAGTTGATGTGTGTCATGGTGTCCGAGTACTGGGAGACGGAGTCCTTCAGCCCTGTCAGAGACTTGCTCACGGTGTTCAGGTTGATCTTTAGCAAGGTGATCTCCCCTTGCAAAGACCCCGATGCTTCCTCCTCGATTCGCCGCTGGATCTCCAGGATGGTGGCATTCAGCTTGCGCAGGAGGTCATAGTTGCTGTCCATCCGGAGGAGCAGGTCCTGGTTCTTGTTCTGGCAGTCTTCGATCTCTGTCCGGAAGGTCTCCACGTCTTTGGAGGCAGAGGTGCAGCCCAGGGAACAAGTGCTCTCCAGTGTAATAAGGCGATTCTGCAACACATCCAGCGTCTCATCCGTCCGTTTCCTCATGCTGGCGAGCTCCCCCTCCAGCACGGGCACCACCGCTCCATCCATGCCCACAGGAGAACTGACATTGTTCAGCTCCCCCACGATGGTCATGAACCTGTCCTCCAGGGTCTGCATTTTATCTTCAAAGGCAGTCCTCATGCCGTCCACCTCTGCTACCACTGTGCCTCTCATACTGTCCTCTATACCAGAGCAGCAGCTCCCCATTTCTCTCTCTGTAGCATTGAGTCTGGCTTCTAGGTCCTCAAAGCGCCCTTCAAAAAGGTTTCCTAGGGTGACAGTAGAGATTTCTCCATCCAGCCGTGAGTGCAAGTTCTTCTGGGACTCAGAGATGCTGTGAAGGCCTTTCTCGAGGATATTCATGCGATCGGTGAGGTAGTCCAGGTTGCTGCAGCAGCTTTCCACCACCGTCAGCCCTTGGATCTGGGTCTCCAGCTGGGAGATCTCTTTCTTGATCTCTAGCTCCTTCCCATCCAGCGTCTGCTGCAGCCTCAGGTTGGCAGCTTTTTCCTCCTCGCACTGCTGCCGCACCTCTTGGATCCGGAAATCACATGTGGTCTGGATCTTCCCCAGCTTCTTCTCGAAGCCATCAAGCAGTTCTCCACGCAGGTTGCTCAGCCGCGTGTCCACATACTCCTCCAGCAGGTCAATGGAGGTGAGGGGAGAGGGCCGGGCTGACTCCAGCAGGTGCTTAATCTGCCCATCGTGGTCCAGGACCATGCCACGAACCTCGTGCAGCAAATCTGCCTTGGTTTTCAGCACGTCGCTCACCTCTGTCACTTTGGTCAGGATCTCCCCCACAGGAGGGTACGTGGCGATGTCAGCTTTGTCTGCCACATCCACCAGGCCGTCGGGAATGATGCCAAAGCCCACCGTTGAGTCAGGCGTGCCTGGGCTGTTCATCAGGGAGCCGATCATCTTGGTGGTGTCCTCCTGGATGGCCAGTCGCAGGCGGTCCCCCAGGCCACTCACCATGGTGTGCAGGCTGTCATAGGACTGGGAAAGGCGCCTCACCTCCTCCTCCAACCGATCCAGGCGGTCCCCAAAGAGGCCAGGTAGCTTCCTGCCTGCACAGGGAAAGAAATAGAGAGGGCACAGTCAGGGCTGGTGCTCCTTGAATTTCTCTCCTTGGCTATCTTCTAGATTTGAGTCCTTTTTCATACTAACATTAGCTCCTGCCTTCTTCTTATTGCCATTTCAGCGAATTATCAGCCCACCCTTCCTCCTTTCCTCTACATCTCTTCTTAAGCTGATCAGGAAACCCTCTTTCTTCTTGGGATGATGCCCTCTGCTCCCAAGTTCAGCAGCAGGTGATGAGCACAGCCCTTTGTCTTGAGACACAATCTATCAACCCCAGTGTAGGGAGAGGCGCTTGGAAGATCTCGCAATGTACAGGAAGAATAGAGGCACATGAAAGATCTCACAATGCACGGAAAGAACAGGGAACTAAAGATCTCGTGATGTACAGAAAGGCGTATATAAAGCAATTGCGCAGTTAATAAACTGAACAAATAGCAGCCACCATATTGGCGTTTGTGCTTTTGTTCCCACAAAGGTTTTAACCTCCTGCAGGGGTTAGCTGTGATCTGAACGCTGCATTTCTGTGGCTTAGCAGATAGAAAAAGACAGCTAATGCCTTACCACAACACCCCAAAATTAATGGAAAAACTCTTTAAAGCAATGAGGAAAGACAATTTTGAAGCAGCGTGTTTTGAAAGAAACTAGACTGAAAAACCAAGGGATCCTCAAAGCAGTCAAATGTCAGGTCTCCAGTCAGAAAGCACACCACCAAATTCAAAAATCCATATTGGTTTGTCAAATTCATGCCCTGTCCTGGAGCAAAAGAAGTGGAAAGTTTGAGAGCATGCTGGTAGTGTGGTAACCTGGGGATGTGAAGCAGGAGCGAGATCTCACCATACTGATTCTTCTTTGGTCCTGGAAACAGGTCAGGGTGGCTTTTTGGATAAGGAGGAAGTCTGGGGATTGGAAACATCTTTTGTCCAGGAGGCATTTTAGGACTGGGATGTTGGGGCAGAAGGCCAGGTTGGTCGGTCGGGCTGTCATGGCACCCTTCTCCCATGAAGCCTGGGCAGCACCTCCAGGCCAGCTCGGTCACTGTCTTGTATCCAATCTTGTATCTGGGTCTGAAGAAGGTGCGGTACCTTTCCAGGAGAGAGGAGGAAGAGAGAAGACAGTTTAGAGAAGCAACCTCAATGTCAAGCAATAGAGAAGAGCGGGATCATAGGTCCTGTTGGGTGTGGGAAATCCGGGCTCATGGGAAAGCCTGGCTGAGACCCATATGCCTCACTTACAGACCATGACCCACCTCCTCCAAGAGCTCATGCTACACCAGAGCTCAGTGTAGCATTACAGTGCCTGTCCAGGGGCTCAGCGCATTAACCAGCACTCCAAAAACACGTGCCCACCCTGACCAAGACTGGACTATGAGGTGCAGGTGGGACAGCACATGGTGACAGAACAGTTCAACCCAGCAAGGTGGTAACACAACTAGACAAGCCTGAGAAACAGCCCAGGGGTGAGGATGGCCTATCTGAGCAAGCTGTTATTTATGTGTTTGTGGTTTCTGGAGAGGATTTTTGCTGGATATTTTTTTAACCTGAGACTCCTATGTGCTAGTTTAGAAGAGCACCTATAAGTGTATTGCTTTGGTCTCTGGCCTGATAGATGGCCACTGTGACAGATGCCACAAAGTTTAGCAACTTTTGGCCCAGGAGAGCGCAAGATGAACTTATGGAAGTGATTCCAAAACCTCTGCAAACTCAGATCATTTCCAAGAGGGGTCTGGGCTGCTTGTGGGTGTTTTTGCATTTTGAATTGACCTAGACAATTTCTTAGTGGGGTAAAAAACCCCTCTTCTCAACTGTAATCCTGTTTTGAGGCCTCCAGGAGGGTTGAAATACCTTTGGAAAGGTATTTCTCTATGTGTGGAAGGCATCAGTTTGATGGGAAGCCTAAGTGGCTTGGGCTGGCCCTGCAAGCGAGAGCTTTGGCAGTGGGGCAGCAGAGCCCTGGAGAGGTTTACCAGGGCGATGCCGTGCGGTGTGCACAGAGCGATGGCTCCTTACACTTCCTCCTGCCTCTAGCTGGGATGCCTTGGGAGTTTCTCCATCACCCATTCGGGCACAACAACATTGATTCCCCCCATACACAGCAAATAAGGGTGCGAACCCACTGCCTTGCCCAGCGGGACACTAACACCCTCCTTCTCTGCTCTCGCTCTACCTGGGGTCCCCACCAGCCCAGCGGGGAGGACTCAGCGGCTCCCAGTTCTTCTGTGGCACCTTCCCGTGAGGTGGAGAGGGGGGACAGGACCCTGCCACCACCCGTGCTCCCCCCACCAGCCGAGCTGCGCAGGGCTGAAGACAGCACATTTGTCACTACCTCTGAAACACCAATGCTTTGAACGCGCCTTTTGGAAATTTCCAATCTGAATTTACCACGGCATGAAAATCCTGAAGTTTGCTGTTTTGCAACAACACGCACAATCGGGCCCTTGTTCTTCTCCAGCATATTTAGCAAGTCTCCGAGGAGGCGGCACAACCGTCCGTGCCGCACGGCAGGGCTGTGTAAGGCACTTGCGTATCCCATCGCTCAGGGCAGCACATGGGGCCAAGCCCCCGTCCTCCGTGCTCCGTGTCCCTGCTCGAATCCTCAGTGCCCCCAGCCCAGGATGCAGCCCCCAGGCAATGCCACTTCCACATGACTCCCAGTGCAATACAGCCACCTCCGTACATACCGCAGGGCAGGAGAAAGCAAACCCACATCCTCTGTTCTTTGAATCACTTCAAAATTTCTCAACATCAATTTCCCAAAGGCATGGGACAGTTTCAAAACAAGCTCTTCTGTTATTCCTCTTTACAGATGCTGCTGAGTTTCTATGGTCTTTCCTTCTGTCTTAAGTGTGTAGAAACCTGCCTGGACATACCGCAGCAGGAGACTGCTGCATGCAGCCACTGTCAGAAGTGAAGTGAGGATGAGGATGGCATCCAGAAGGCAGGGCACCTTCTCTGTGTCATGCCAGGCTCTGCACAGGAGCCTGCAGCCCTTTGGCACCTCTGAACCCTTCTCCCCCTGCTCCAAAGGGTGATGAGGGGAAGTATTTTTTGCAGTTGCACAAACATTAGATGATAGCCCCAGTAGATGGAAAAATCATGTTTCCCTCTCATGTGTGGATGCAGCATCTGAGGCTGTGCAGGTCCAGCTGCTTTCAGAAAACACCCTGGTTTAGTTTGAAGGGCTGGAGGGGCCAAGCAGAGGACACCACGGAGATGGGAGAGGCTTTGGGGATCTCCTCCACGGGTACCAGCAACTGCAGGATATCCTGAAGTCCCCAAATGCTGCTGAAGCACTTGTGATGGGAGAAAGGAAAGAACAAGTCAGCGAGTGGGTCCGATGGCCCATCTCTGCCGGGAGAGGCTGCGTGTGGAGTCCGTGGCACCGCCAGCACATGGTGAGCCCCAGCCGGCTGCAGCACCGTGTGACGGTGCTGCAGGAGGGGTGCCAGGCTCTGACAAAAGCCCCTCTCATCCTGGTTCTCCTCGGTGCTCAGCTCTGTTGCTCTCAGTGGGCCCGGGGAGGATGGAGGAGAGCAGCGTTTCTGCACAGAGCAGCATCCCTGGCTGCGGGCTGTTGAGGGTGGTGAAGCACAAAGCCCCAGTTGGCCGCCCTGCCCCAGCTGCATCTCGGGCTGCAGCATGGTGGGGGCTTTCCCTCCACCACTGACAAGGTGGCAGAGAGTTTTGCAAATATTTTCCTGGGGCAGGAAACCCTAAGCCATCCCCAGCCATGAACTGTTTTCTCCTCCTCTCAGTCAGGCTCTCACCTAACTGACATCTTTCTGCCAAACTGCAGGTTTGCGACAAAATGCTTCCCTGCACACATGCACCCGCCCAGCTTCCTATCACTTTATTTCTGATGAGGGATAGAGTTCCCGCTCCCTCCCGACAGATCCCTTGATTGACTGCCTTGTCCAGCAAAAGCCCTTCAGCCCCCTTCGCTGCCCTCTGGAAAGCAGGGGTTCATGGTCAGAAGGGTAGCACGGGGGCTTGGGAGCCCGAGGAGAGCTGCAACCTGAAGCTGGGAGGGGAAGGGAGCCATGCCCCGACGTCCCCCGTACTCACAGCACTTTCCCTGGGCACTTGGGTCCCCAGCTGCACTTGTGGTACTCGGCCTTGACGTAGCTCTCGGCCCCGTCCTGCAGCGTGCACGTCACATTGCGCTGCACCACGTAGGCACAGTAGCTCCTAGGGGGAAGCACAGCGAGACACCATCACCCCCTGCTCCGCAGACACCAGCGCCCAGCTATACAACCAGTCCCCAGGCAGGTCAGCCTGCCCTGCCTGGCACTGCCAGCAAGGTCTTGGGGAGGGGCAGGAGCTGGAGGGACCCCCCAGCTTGTGCAGCTGCTAGGAAGGGGGCATCGCCCACCCCACCCAGTGGGAACGGGGACAGCCGTGGGGCCCAGGGGAGTGCAGGCAGTGGGGAGGGAGCAAAGTCCCCCAGTGCCCAGCCTGCTGCCAGGTGCACAGGCAAGGGGCAGGCAGGTGCTCCCGGTCCGTCTGCTGGGCGAGTTGGCTCCTGCTCTTGGTGGGCACCTTGGCTTTCACCTGCCTTTGCCCAACTGGCTCCGAGAGCCACCACAGGAGCCAGCGCTGCCCAGGCCGGCTACCTGCCCTCTGGGTGCCAGGGTGCACCCAGCAACAAGGAGGCTTTTCCTCAGTCCGGGTGGGTGCTGGCATCTATCCTCTGCATTAAGGGGGTGCAGCTGAACCCCTGCACCCTCAACACAGCTCTGCTCACCTCGGCTGTGCTGGGCTCTCCGCTCAGCCTTGGGCAGTGCCTGGCCCACAATGTCCCTCCGAGTTGGTGGCTGCCCCGTCCTCCCCCAGCTGTGGTCACTCCACAGTTGAGCCCTGCCTGAGAAATCAGTCTTGGTGCTGGGAACAGGCTGAGCACCTTCACCTGCCGATTTTTCACTGGCAATTTAATTGTCTGAAAAAAACCCAAAGCCCCCTCAGGCAGGTCTGCAGTGCCACTGTACTGCAGGAGTCTGGGTGCTGAGTGCAGCTGATGCTGTCATGGCCACATCGTCACCAGGTCTGTGGTCACTTGGAGCCTCAGCCCCAGAGCTGGGCCGTACTTGGCACAGCATGGTCTGGGTGGCGAGACAGGCTGGGAGGAGCATCCCAGAAATAGCCCCAGCAGTGTCTGACAGGGGTGGTCTGTCCTGCAATTCCTGGAGTGCTGCCAGTGCCAGGGCCAGCCCAAAAGCCTTCAGACCTTGCTGTGGGTACTGTCACACTCGGACCAAGTGTGATGCTACAGAGATGCAGGCTGGCCGCTCTACGGAGCTGCAGCATCACAGCTCCCTCTACCATGGAGACAGGGACACGTCCCAGGTCCCAAGCCAGATGGAGGCTGGAAACCTCTTCAGAACCCTTGGATGGGTGGTGCAAGGAGCAGAGCCTCTTCCCTCCTGCCATAGTGCCTGTGGCTTGATGCCACAGGATACCAGCCAGCTCCAGGCACAGGACCTCTCCTGAGCTGAGCAGCAAACCCACGCACAAAGGATGAGGTGGCCAGGAGGAAAGCTGCATGGGAAGGATGTGGGAGCACTGGTGGGACAGATGGAGGCCAAGGCTGTTCCAGCTGAAGGCAGGGCTGCTGGCAGGAGCAGATGGACTAGATCCACAGGGGCAGAGACAGCAGGGATGTGCGGTGAGGCAGGGATTAAGGGCACAGGGATGCAGCAGACGGCAGAGAGGGAGCAGAGGAGGGCACAGGCAGACAGTGCAGAGCTGAAGTGGAGATGGAGGGTCAGCAGGATGGAGCAGATGGGCCGGCGCAAGCTGCAGGTGCAGTGAGGCGGGAGGACATGGCTCTCCCCATGAGCTGCCGTTGCTGTGGCTCGGCTGCCTGGCCACAGGCTGGGAAGCAGCCGCAGCCCCCTGGTCACCATTGCATGGCCTGCAGAGAGCAGCCTCGGGGCTGACCAAAGAAATGAGCTCCACGGGCTTGACATGATGATGGGCTGGCTGCCATTGAGACATCTCTGGCAGGTGGAGGCAAGGGAAGACATCTCTGGCAGGTGGAGGCAAGGGAAGGGACTGGGACGATCACAATGGAGCAGAAGGGTTTGGGGAGAAGGACTGTGGTGTCTCCTGTTTGAGAGAGTGAGCGTGCACAAGTGTGAGTGTGCATGCGCAGGGGGGTGGGTGTGCGCAGCCCACCCCAGCCCCCCCACTGTCACCCTCTGGGGACAGAGCAGAGGGGCTCTGGCTCACCCTGAGTGGGGAAAGATAGATGAAGAAGGAACAAGCACTGATGGCAAACACATGAAGACAAAATACATCCCCTGCCCTTGCCAGGGACCACCATAAACCCCCCAGTGCCCCTGTTCAGAGGCCCCGAGCAGGCTGCGCCACCTCCAACAGCCCATGTGGGGCAGGAGCTCCCTCCGTCAAGCAGCAAGGTGCGAGCAGGCTCATCCTCCCCTGACCCCCTGGCTCTCCCTGCTCCCTCCCAGCAGGGACCCCCTGACCATGTGCATCCCCCTCGCTCTCCCCAGGGGCAGCACCGGCACCTCTACCCCAGCCCCTCCCTGAGGGCTCTCTTTGCTCCCCTGGGATGGGCACCACAACCCCCGGCAGCGACCGGCATTTCCAGCCTGCTCAGACACAAGCGGCTCTGCCCTGGCGAGAGGCTGCCAGGCGCAGAGTGTGCAGGGATCCGTGCTCCAGAAGTGAGTCATTTATCTGTGCACAGGGCCACGCGAGAGCGAAGGCCAGCCACTTTTCTTAGCTGGAGGGAAGGGAGATCATGTGTGCGTGTGGAAATTTAGAATCACTGTCTATCCATAAATCCAGGATTCACTTACAAACACACTGCAAACCCCCTCTGTAAGTAAGCTATTATAGTAGCCAACGCGAGCAGATCTACTAGCCACTACTAATAAACACTACCTACCTGTGACTACTTGGGTTAGGGTGGTTTTGGCTCACTCTCCCTCGCAGAAACCCCTTTCCCTCACACCCACCTGTGGCTAGCAGTTTTATAGCTCCAGCCTGATGTTTTAAGAGTGAGCAGCTGGAAAATGTTACGGGTTTTGGAAAGCGCTCACTGGCACTGCCAGTATTGTTCGTCTCGAATGTTACTTTATTCATTTCAGCTTGTTCATAACACCACATCCTCCTCTTTTCAAAGAAGCCCGACTGAAATGGTTCTTAGCAAACAAGCAGGGAGGGAAGGGAGCCCCCCACCAATGTAACAGCCTTTTTGCAATTGAGCGGAAAAAGTCTATAGTATGTGTAAAGCCTACATTCCTCCTCTGCTTGAGCTTTCCAGGTTACTTGAAAACATATTTAAACTCTAGTAAGTCTGTGCTTTACAAGCACACGAGCAAATTCCCTCCAAACCAGCCTGCATTTCCATGCGCAGGTCTGTGCACTGCCATCCTCCCCTCCCGCACACCACAGCCCCGCGCCCGTGCCCTGCAGGACAGGTACACGCACCAACCTCACAAACACACGCGTGCACCCCGTCCCCGCCACCCAGCCCTGTCCCGCACGGGACTGCAGCACACACGTGTCCCCCCTCACCCAGCCCGCTCCCTCCTGGAAACAAAACCCCCGCGCCCCCCTGCGCGGAGCGGCCCCCCAGCCTCGCTCGACACGGGGGGGGGTGGGTGTGTGTGTGTGCACCGAAATAGAGGGACACCCCTGCCCTGCACAGGGCCCCCAGCCCTGCACGCCGGCCCGCAGTCAGTGCCCACGGCCAGTACCCAGGGACCGCTGGCCATCAAGGGATGCCCGTGGCTGGTACCCAGGAACCACTCTCCACCAAGGGATGCCCGCGGCCGAGCCCTGGGGGACGGCACCCATGACCGGTACCGAGGGTTGGGTACCCCCCAAGGGGAGCCCGCGGCGGCCGGTCTCCCGGGGCTGCTGTCTGCAGAACCCAGACGCGCGGCCGGTAGCCGGTGCCCGCGGTCTGTGCCCGGTAAGGGATGTCCGACGGGAGGCTGTGCCCGGAAAGCCCCGGCGCGCTGCCGGTACCCAGGGGTAGACGCCCGGGGGCGGCGCCGTCTCCCGGTGCCCGCCGGATGGGTTGCGCGGCCGCGGACGGGGGGCGCGCAGAGGGTCGCTTACTTGTGCTTGCCCACGGGCTTGCCGGGGCCGAGC
>NW_020799125.1:9969493-9983297 GCF_003259725.1 Athene cunicularia | reverse complement strand
CCCCTCCCGGGCACCGGGCCGGGGTAGCAGGTGCAGCGGGGTCTGGAGCCGCGGGGTACCCGCACGGCCCCGGGGCCCCCCCCAGCCCGCCGGCTCGGCCTCACCCCGGAGCGCCGGCCAAGGGAAGGGCTGGAGGGACCTTCGCTCCCTCCCTTGGGCATCGGCTCGAGGCGATCTTTGCTGCTGGAGATTGGCAGCTGTCAGTCATTTGGCTGGCACCAGCCTGATGTATCCAGCACCACGAGGGCCCAGCGAACCCAGGGCCGGGGTTGTGCAGGAAGGGCCGTTTTGGAGCTGATTTCAGCCCTCCATGGTAGATCTGGGCTTCGGCTCCTGGAGAACCCCTTGCCTTTCCCCGCAGACCTGTGGATCTCCCACAGCCAGGGACATTTCCTCCCAGGTGGTTTTGGAAGGCAGGTTCGGGTCTCCTACACCTCCTGCATGGCAGAGATCCCTGTTAACCTGCACCCCACTGTCCCCACGCACGGCTGGGTGCTGAGCACCCTACCCTGCCCCGACAGCAGCCCCAGGCACTGCATCATTCACCACATCAGCGTAAGAACCTTTGTGTGAGCCACGGAAACCTTTGCTGTTGGGTGAGGGAGAGAGGACCCCCACTGGGGCACTGGGCAGTTTGGGAGGGGGGTGACATCCCTGGTGCTACCCAGTGGAAGTCAGCTCACAGCCCTGCAGAGGCGAGGCCAAGCCAGGGAGCAGGAGATTTTATCATATAAGCAGAGCCTGGGCTGAGCATCCTGCTGTCCTCAGGATACTTGGACCCTTGGGCATCCCACTGAGAACACACCAGGGATCTGATGAGGCTCCCGCCTTGGCTGGCAGAGGCCAGCCCCAACCAGCCCAGGCAGGGAAGCACCACAGTGAGGTGTGCAATCCTTTTCCAAAACTCTTGGAGGAAAACACGAAGTGGCCGAGAAAGGGTGGCTGGGTGGAATCCCAAATGTGGGAGTGAAACCTGCTGCTGGGGGAAGGAGGCATCAAGGCTTGGGCTGACACTGAGACAGAGATGGTAAGATACCGAGACAAACGGCCTTTTTCAGCTAAAATGAGCCTTTGGCTCGGTCTGAGGTGAATACAGAAACATTAGCAGGAGAAGAAAAATCCACAGGAGAGCGGTGCTGGGGGAGGCAGGCTGGAAAGACCAGGCGGAAAACCAAGAGGAGGAAGTTTGTGTAATGAACCAGTGCATCCTCTCAAGTGGCTCCCTCCTCTCGGTTCAATCTGCTGCAGGGTGTTGCTGCAATTGCCATGCGCCTGTCAGGCTGCACCCCAGAGGTGGCTGCATTATGGTTTTTACATGGTATATTTGGCAGCACATGAAGCACTTCTTGTCCAGCTGGTGCATCGAATTGTTCCACTCTGCTGGGATGCTGCAGGAGGGATGGTCTATAAGCAACTCTATAAAAACAAACAAAAGTCGACCGAGCCTGCATGGTTTAATGCTGGATGCCAAAGTTGAGAACTAACCTTGTGCACAGCCTTAATTTTTTTTCCCTGTGCGCAGGGAGTATGAGCCAGTTTTAATAACAGTGTGCTGCACGTGTGTGTCTGAGGCCTCAGGAAAAAAACATCTGGTGTTGCACGGTTTTAGAAAAAGCTCTTGGTCCTGGCCTTCAAGCCTGCGCTGCAATGATTGATCTGATCCCCTTCACTGGCATGGCAGGGCAGAGTTAAGAGCATGCTCATTTGTTCTCGCTAGCTTGGCTGTGGAAGGGAAGGAGGTGGGAGCCATCATGCTTGTGTGGGTGCGTGTGTCTATGTGCTTGCCTGTCCCTGCTGTCCAACCTCACTTTTGAAGCTCTGGGTCACTTTCTGCCAGATTTCATAGCAAGACAGGATCCTCAGAGAGACTGAATTCCATTTTGTTGTTCTATTGTCTAACTGTTTTATGAAAAAAGGCATCTGGGTAGACAAGAGAGCGCCAAACTTGGGTCCCTACTGAGGAAATGGATTCATCATCAACTCTATTATAAGACATCAAAGAATCCACACGGGAGAGAGCCATTATGAGTGCCCCAAACCATGGGAAAAACTCTCATGTGCCTTATTAGCCATGAGCTAATCCAACCATGAGACAGAGCGGCAGGAAACTGGGATTTGTTAAGTTGCACTTCTCAGGGAGCAGCTCGGGTTTGACTCTTTGATGCTTAGCTGTGCTGCTGCTGGTCCCCACCGCAGCGCGAGCTCTGGCCGGGCACAGGAGGGTGCCCATGTGGAGCCTGGCACAGCATCCTGGCTTTGGAGAAGTGCTCATGTGGAGAAGAAACAGGAGACTCCTTCCTACCAGAGCATTCTCCTGACCTGGGCATGTCCCAGGGGTTAACAGATGATGCCAAGCCCTATCTCCCAGAGATGTGAAGTGCGTGGTGAGCGCCAAGCTCTCCAGTGGAATGGAAGGCCTTCACCACCCTGAACTGCTGCCGAAGGGCTCTGCAGACCTGCTCCCTGGTGGCCTTTGGGTGAGGGAGCACCGGCCCTTGGTGCTTCCCAGAGAAAAGCTCTGCCTTCCCTCCTGGCCTTGGCTGGAGAGTGAAGGGGATCAGATCAAAGCTGCTGCTGCTGATCAAATCTGGATGCTGGGGAAACCTGGGACCCTACCAAGGGACACCCACAGGTGTGCCTGGCCTAGGAGGCTGTGTCCATCCGTGTCCCTGTGTGAGCACCTCCTGCAGCAGCTCAGCATGTTTCTCCACCTGGACTCCTCTGCACAGCTATGTTCCAGGCCAGACCAGGAATGAACAAGCAGAAGGTTTTCTCTACTAAGGATCCAGCAGAGAGTTGGATGAAAAGCAGAGACATTGTGCAGGACCCAGGATGCACCCAGAAATAGGAGCTCAGCTGGAGGAGATGAGAGTAAGAGCAGAGGTACTACAGGCAGCTCTTCCCCTGCTCTGTCTCCCAGGGAGGGCTCGGTGAACTACCACAGGGCTAATTTCATGAGTGGATGACACCAAACAGTGACCTGTTCTGCTTCGCATGCTTTTTAATTAACATCTGCATGGCCTCATCAGCTGAATAATTGCCTCCCTTCATGGGTCAACAAGCCCCCAGCCTCTGACCTCCCATTCCCACCTGGGTGAGATGTTTGGTGCCTGCACAAGGCACAGTGGGTGTGCACTCTTGCACACCAAACCCTCCTGTGGGCCAGCATAGCAATAGGAAAAGTGATAGGACAGAATAGTTCAGGAACTATTCAGCTCTGCCTGCTCATGGCCAGGACCAGCCTTGTCTACCCTAATCCTGAGCTTTAAATAGGTACCACTGCTGGAAAGGCACCCACCATGCTGGGCAGGGTGGGGTGCACGGCGTACAGTGGTAAGAGGACAGTTGCCCTCTGTGTTGCCGTGGGATAGGAGCAGATTGCACCAAGGGAAATTTAGGTTGGATATTAATAATAAAAAAATACCTGGTAGTAAAATGAATATAGCCCTGGAGGAGACTGTTTGAGCCATCTGGAGATTTTAAAGGAAAGGTTAGATAAAAAAAAAATCTGTCAGGACCAATTTGGGGTAGGGAAATGGATTGGATGTCTTTCCAAGATCTCTCCCAGCCCAAGTTTTTCCGAGTACAAATTCATTTCCCAAAGTGGCAAGGCAAGAGAGCAGCTCAATTTAGAGGCAGAGTTTCTCCCTAACGATTCCCACTGGATCAAAGGCATTCCTTGAATTGGCACTCACAGAGGCCTTTTCCCTTGGCAGCGGGTCTGTGTCTGAGAGAGAGGGAGCCTTCTGGAAAGTCCAGCTTTCCCAGGTGCACATCCAGCAGGATCCACCCAGGGCTCACTCAGCCGTTTTACTCCCTGTGAAGACACTGCAGCTACCCCACGGCTGCTCCCCCAGCCCCAGGGAGGAATGGGGATGCTGTGTTATCCAAACTGACAGGCAAGATGCATGTCCCAAATGCCATAGCAGTGCAGTGGGAAACCAGTCCAAGGACATCAGTGACCCCAGTAGAGCCAGGAGTCCTTCAGGTGCTCCAGTTCTTGGCTAAAACTGAGCTCAAGGAAGACCAGAATGGTCATAGCTCAGCTGCAGGACTGGAAGCTCTTGCTGGCTCCCAGCACATGCTTCAGCCCCATCCCAGCTCCGTGCTGGGCATGGACCACTTCTGCCATTGGCTTCAACAGGAAAGAGATGCAGGCGTGCAGGCAGGAGGCAGCCCTGGTCCAGCCAGTAGCATCAGAAACTCAGGTAATGTCACGACATCTGCCTTGTTTGGAGGTTGCCAAGGTTTTGTCCTGAATCAGACCCTGGCCCCACTCCCAAGGGGTGTGATTGTAGTGTGTCTCCCCCTCAAGCTATGGGGTGGGGGGCACCTGGATTTGCCCAGGCTCAGGAGGAAGCTGTGACCAGGGGCTGAGAACAAAATCCCTTTCTTCGTGGGAAAGTGTAGTGACTTGAAGTGGTCAGACAGCCTTATCTCTGGTTTCGAAAGCCACACGCTGATCATTTGTCAAGATTAGCGCGTGCGGTAGAAGGGATGGAGCTGTTCCAAATCCACACTCACATCTCTTCCCTGGGCTCAAGGCCATTCATAAAAATGCCAGAGCAGCAGTGACGGCGGCGGCAGGCAGCACATACTGGGGCTGTGGTTTGGGAAGGACTAGGAGGGGTCAACCGCAGGTTACACAAGCTCTGAGGGGGAAGAAGAATACACAGGTTGCTTTATTTAGAGTCCTTCCTCCAGGAAAATGCGCAGGGAGGCTGGCAGAGGAGATTTAGCAAGGGCAAGGAGCAGGCAGGACGTGATGTGCTTAAAAAAACCTGTTCCCAGACATGTCAGGACCTCAGGAACTAGAGAGCATTGCCAGGCAACAGGCATGGAGATGGAGCAGGAGCAGTCTCCAGGGGCAGCCCCAGCTGGATTCAGCAGCACATGGATGCAGGGTGAAGAGGATGAAGACCGAGCAAGGGAGGAGGTGACACCGGCCCAGTAAACCCCAGCATGTTGATGGTGGGGCACTGGGAATCTTGCTGGACCCAGGCTTTGCAATGGGCTGGGCTGGCCCTGTAAAACCCAGGAAGGAGCAGCCCTGATCTCAGTTGGTCCCTGTCAGCTCAGGCTCAGCTGAGCAGGAGCCTGGGAAGTCTATAAAAGTCTGGGGTTGGAGAGGCTGGGGGTGAGGAGCAGGTGGTGTCTAGGGAAGGGGGATGTGTGTTTCCCTAACTAGGGCATGGGAGGAAGGGCTGCTCTGCAGGTAGGTGAAGGTCTGGGGTGAACAGAGGGATCTATTACAAGAAAAAAAGTTTGTCAGTTGCTGCCTACCTGCAAGGATATCTCGGAAGCCAAGGGAAGGTGGTAGAGGTGGAAAACGCCTTCAGGTGGTGGCTTGAGGCTGGGTCAGGCACAGAGCTGTGCTGGCAGGAGTAGGGCTCAAGCTGTGTGCTGTGAGGGAAGGTACTGGTGCAGCTGGGAAGGTTTTGCAGGAGGGGTCCTTCCATCGTGGCCCTTTGCAAGGAGGTACATGTCCCTCCTGGCTTTGCTGGAGAGGGTTCTGACAGCAGATCATGGGCTTGTTCAGCCTGGCTGAGGGCACAGGGGGTCCCTGGTTCAACCTGCTCGAAGTGGGGTCAGCTACGAAGTCAGGTGTCTGAGCTGCCCATCCCACAGCTCCAGGAGAGGGGTTTGGTGCCAGCTCATCCCCCAGTGCCACCATGCTCTCCTACAGACCCTGCTGTCTGCAGCGCCTGAGGAGCCCTGGCTCTGGGGGAGTTGCGTGGCTTTGAGGGCTACCTGCCAGCCTGACCTGCAGGCAGGTGTGCTTGGGGAAAGCTCTCCCAAAAGCAGCTCAGTGCTGCACCCCAGCCGGTGCATGCCCATGTGCTGCGGGGAGGTTGTCTTCAGCAGGAGATGACCTCATGTGCTACTGAAATGATTCGGTCGCTACCACGCTGTTGCAGAGTTCAGCACTTACACTTCAGCTGGTTCTTCCCATCTCTCCTGCATGAATTCTTTCTCTAGGGACTGTCCTTGGTGCAAGAAACAGTTTTACTGGAAGTGGAAAGAACAGCAGCCTGGCATTCTGGTTTAAAGAAATGCCCCTTGAATGTTTGATTGCCTCTCCAGGGCTTGGCCAGGTCCTTTGCAGAGCTGTGCCTCCAGCTTTCAAGAAGATCCATGTTCTTCCTCGGCTGCACATCCAGCTGGGTCAACTTCTGCCTTTCCTGGGAACAGGATGATGGCAGCAACCCAGTGATTTAGCCACAAAACCTCTGCACGGTGACCTCATTGCTGCACACAGTGGAAGAAAAATACCACAAGAGCGGAAAGAAAATACTTTTCTTTTGGGACCTGGGGAATATTGAAGGACGTTAGTACAAACTGACCTCTTTGCTGATATTTTTTTTAAAAGTCACCCAGCACCACGGCACAGTTGAGCTAATTGTAACCTTTGAGCTCTTTGTGCCCCGTCTTCAGCACTCCTTTAAGGCAAAGAGTTTGCCCAGCATTGAAGTGCTGGAGCTGTAGATGCTCGGGAGGGTTCATTGCACCCGGGTGCCCGGTTCCTGCAGGCATGGTGAAGGCAAGGAGACAGGTCTGCTGGGGTGACTTCAGCAGCAGAGATGGACCTGAGAGGCAGCTGCAGATACAGGTTTCCCTGCACGTGGTGGGCCTGAGGAGGTGATGGCCAAGCACAGAGGATGCTGCATGGCTCTGCAAAGAAGTGGCCTGAAGGTTGTTCTCTGTCTTCCCCCATCTCCTGCATTCTGGGGGCAGGAGCCACAATGTGTGTTTCTGGGGTTCTGATGGAGAGCAACCCTATGAGCCCACCTGGGATAAAGTTATCCTACACACTTGATTCTCTATTTTATGCCTATTTTTGTCGAGCTGTGGACATTTTGCTCAGAGATGGGGTCCTGGGGCAGTAGGAAGGTTTCCCACACCTCAGGGCTGCTTTTCCTTGGCTGTAGTCAGGAGCTGCTTGCTCCGAGCCATGGGCAGCATGGCTCCCACATATTCCCAAGCACCGGGTGACTTCTCAATATACCAAATGTGGGAACAGCTGGGCTGAAACTCTGCCATTATCCACGTCGCTTGAGGCAGGGGGATGAGGGGAAGTTATTTTTGAGTCCTAAAAAGGGCCTTTCATGCCCTTCCCACTGCAGCCAGCTCTGACCCATCCTCTGAGGTGACCCTGCAGGCACACATGTAGGATGTGTGATGTGAATGGCCATAAATAACGGGTGGTTATTTATGCACAGGCAAAGGAGCAGGGAAGAAAGTGTAACTGATACCAGCTTGGGCTCCTTCCAGACCTGCTTGGAGCTGGGACCTCATGGCTGATATTTGGCTTCGCCGGCTTCCCTTTGCAAGCAGCTGTTCCTGCGGGCCCTGCATCTGTGTTTGGCCTTCTGCAGTGTTTTGCTAATCCTCTTTCTCACTGTACAGCAACGTGTGCTCGCCAAGGTCCCACTGACCCATCACCAAAAAAAAAAAAAAAAAAAAAAAAAAAAAAAAAGAGGAGGAGAACTTGATATCTTCTGCAAGTGAAATAGCTTGGGTTCAGTCTTGGAGAATTTCCCGAACTCTCAAGGAATTTCCTGATCTTAGGAATCTGCCAAAATTTGGGATCTGCCTCAGTTGGACTGCACATATTTTCAGAGCATACACTGTGGTGTTGTGTTTTGGGCTTCCACTCCTGTCCTTGCGAGAGCACACTCTATCTGAACGGGTCAATGAGACCAGAAGGGAAAGCCTTCCTCTGACAGGAGGGGCAGGAATACACAGGGTTTTATTTAACATCCTTCCCTCCTTTTGGGGGGTATCAGTGATATTTTTGATTCTGAAGTCCTGTCTTGCTTCTCTGTGCCAAACCCCAGGTTGTTACTGCAGCCCTCATGTGAACATGGAAACTTGGGTGCCGTTGTAATACTTCAGGTTAGTGGTTCAGGCCTGGAATTAAAGGCATAACCCCAGATTGACTAATATCCCACACTCTTACAAAAAATAACGCTTTTGCAGCAGAAGGCAGCTTCTTTGCTTGTAGCTGGGGGTTGGCGTTCATGTGTTTATTGCACGTATTTCAAAAGAAAACAAGCTTCTGGGTGGGAAAAGCACAGCCCCTCCCCTCAGAACAAACTCGAATGAAATTCCTCAAGGTCTTTTTCCAAAAATTAATGCTGGCTGAATTTCGAGCGGGTTGTTTTTGACCAGCTTTAATCTGTGAAATCAACACCGAGTCAGGAAATGCTTAGATTGACTCTGAATGAGGATTTGGCCAGAACTTTTCTCCTATTTATGAGGGATAGTTGGAAAGGGCAAAACCTCCTGGAGAGGACTTGTCCTGACCTCCCCACTCATCCAGCCCAGTCCAGAGGGGCTTTATTGTCACTTAACACTTGATTTCATCCCCTAGAGCTCAGCAGTCCTATTGGGTTTTGCTTGATTCTGGAAACCGGGACAGTTTTTCCATTGGTTTCAGTGGACTTTGGACCAGGCTGGCATGACCAGTTTCCCTGTGGACCAGCAGTGCTCTTTCAGGGAAAACCCCAGTCTACTCAGGCAAAGGGTCAGGGCTGAACCCTTTGAAACACTATTCCTCATCCCAGCTCTGACATGGACCAGTCCAAAGAGTTGCTGTCTCTCCCTCCCAGTTTGCTCCTGGTGCCTCTGCCTCATGAATTCTCCAACCCTGAGCTGGGGCTGGAGCTGAGCAGAGCCTGATCCAGCAGAGCCCACGACATCCCCCATATCCCCTCGCTTCACCGTCCCCCCTTCCCCATGCAATGCTTTGCAAGGGCATTGCAACTGTGTCGCCCTTGAGAGGGAGGAAAAGAAAACCCAGCATGAGCACATGTGGCGGGCAGGGGGAAATGGCTGCTGCAAAGTAAGCAATGCCTTTAAAGAAGTGTTTGTCTGGGGTTTGTTTAGTTATCCTCTAGGTAATTTTACAGCTGAGGAGGCCGGACCATTCAGGCAATGGCCAAAACAATATCCCCACTGTCTGAGCAGCTCTCGCAGCTCGGCGGAGCTCAGCAGAGCTGGGGGGGCAGAGGGAGACGGGGAAGAGAAGTTTCTTTTACTAGCCACAGCCAGAAAACACCATGGAGGACGTCCTGTAATTAAGACGTCACTTCGAATGATCAAGTCACTCGGCTGTCAGGTTGAATAAACCTCTGGGCTCAAGCCGGGTGTGAGAGGGGGAGGAAGGGGCGTTGTTGGGAAAAGCCCAGTCCTGTCATTTTGATCTGAATTGTGGCTCTGGGCTTGGGGCGCCTTGGGATGCTCACTGTAGAGGAGGTTGATGGGATGGGGGCTCAGGTCCCTCATTCCCACAGGCAGCAATTTTTCAGTGCCCTGTGTGGAGTTGGAGGCAGATCTGCCCTGCCTGCACCCCCCTCTACCCTCAAGCACTGGGAACCAGCAGATTCAGCCCACTGGACACAGGGAACAGGGGTTCCAAAATGCCACCTTGCCCTCGTGGAGGTGTGTGCTCCAGGGCAGGTCCTGCCCCCACCCCACCATCACTCCGACAGATCCCGCCCGGGCTGAAATCCCCATGCAGTCCCCAGGAAAAGCTCCCCTGCCTCTTTCAAAGACCTCATGCAGTCCAAGCTGGAAACGTGGGGGCTCGAGTCTCTCAGCACTACGTGCAAATAGCTCACATCAGCTCATAGTACTGTTCCCAAGAGCCGTAGCACTCGCTGCTGGCAGCCAGCTTGCAGGATGATACCGATATTTCATGCAGACATGGCGAGAAACCAGCCCTGTTTCCCATTCACAAGGGGTGGCTCCAAAACAACATCGAGATCTGTCACAGCATATATGCGGCATCTGTGCAAATTGGCCTGACTGCCTAAATAATTCCATATATATTTATAAACTGTGAGATGTAACGTTTTTTCCTGTTTACTTTTCGGTTGAATTCCTTGCTCATGGAAATGAGAGCTGCAGCGCGGCGGCTAGACATAACCATTGTATAGGGAAGACACTGTACAAACTGTCCTAGAAAATTCTGCCAAAATGACAGGCCATATCAGCCCTGATCTGCAGCCCCTCGCCCCTTCCCACACACTCCCCCCTTATCCCCCCGGCTCCAGCCCTCTGCGTCGAGCTGAACCCAGCTTGGATGGTCTCATACCAAGGGGGTGTTTGCCCAAATATTAATCGGGAAGGAGACTGTTGCAGGTAGGTTGGGTTTGGACCCACAGCGAGCAAGGTGGAAAAGAGGGAGAAAAGCGTGGGAAGTTCTCTGTCCTGGCAGGATTGCTGAGAATCCAAGATGGGCAAATTCTCTGTAGATAAAATCAGAAGAGATCTCTGCCCCGCCGGCTGTGGCTGGGATGTCCTCTCCCACATGCTGCTGAGCATCGTGGTGCTGGCAGCACCCTGCGCTGGCATGAGGGGCCCTGGTGGTGTGAGCCCCGCCATGGCACGGCCCAGGCAGCAGCACCGCCACTGTCCCCACAGGGATCTCCTGTGGCTGATCTCAGTATTCAATGTTTGCTGAGCATCTCTGAAGTGCTGCTGAATGGCTGAGCCCAGAATAGCAAATCGGCCAAGGTGACGCTGCGGCGGCAGTTTGGGATGCTGGAGGGACAGGTTCCTGGGCTCTCTGCTCCTTGATCTGTGTTTCAGGGCCAAGGACATGAGATGGTGTCCCAGTTACATGGGACCTGCAGGGCTTATACTAGATGCAGCTCTTTAATGCTTGTGTGGGTTCAGGATTGAGGTGTCTAGAGCATTTGGGTATCTGCAACATGAGGGACAGGTGCAAGGTGACTGGCTTAAGGATCTCACACATCTTCTGCATCAGCCAGCAAGGGAGTCAATGTGTGCCCAGTTCCTGCTGCAAACAGGGTTGTAAACAGCACTGTGAAGGGCCAAGATCTGCTGGAGCCAGGGTTAACACATCTGCTGGGGAAAGAAAAGAAAGGGAGAAAATATTTTAAACACAGAAAGAGAAATTTGAAGCCCATTTTATGGCTGCTTGGAGGCCACACATGAGGCTGCCAGCTGCCCAGGTGGGCTCTGGGAGGGTGGCAAGAGGGGCCCAGGCCACCACTGGGACCTGACCTTCCTCATGCCCCTCGAGGGATGGGCTTGCACATCCCACCCTGTCTGGTTCCTCTGGGACCGGTGGGGCAGAGGCGAGGTAAGGATGGGAGAGCACCTGGAAACTGGAAGGATGGGGGAGCCTCTGGGTCCTGTGGGCTTTTCCCCATCCCACTGCACCCAGCTCTCCTTTCATGAGCACTGTCACCCTTGGGAGGACCCACTTCAAATTATCTCCCCCTCCAGACCAGGAACAGGCAAAATAACCACTTCCATGGCTGACAGTCAGGAGGGATGGAGCAGAACAATTAGAACATGCACAGGGCCTCGCTGTGTTTGCACCTGCATCACACTGGTCAGGCCCCACCTCAAATCCACGTCACCTGATGGTGGCATCTTTGCTTTCAACTCTATTTATACCATCAATTCAATTTTAAACTTATTTAGCAGCAATCACAGTTATTGTGTCATATTTATTTATAGGCTTTCACACTTGCTTCTGTTCACTCTGTCAGTTATTTCAGTCACATTTCTCATCCCTGACATAAAGGTCTGGGAACAGCTGTGCTGGAGCAGATCAAAGGTCTGTGGAGCCCCACATCCCCTCTCAGACATTAGCTGGTGATGGGGACTGGGGAAGGAGGGATGAAGCAAGTGTGCAGTGATCCTCCTGGCAGTGAAAGGGTGAGGCACACCTCCGGGTCAGCCTGCTGCGCAGCCCCCTGGGACCTCCCTGAATGGCTCTAATCTCTTTTGCAATGTGGTTATACTTCTGACCTCCCCATCACCCCGAGCAGTGAATGTCACATTTCATGGTGCCCTGGGTGAAAGGGGACCATGGCCATGGCATCTGTCCCCTGGGACTGTGGGGGGACTGACTGGTGATGGCAGGGATTCCCTGTGAGCTAAAAAATAATAGAAAATATATGTGGGCTAAAGAATAAGAAATATAGAGAGTAACTTGAATTCCTAGGAGTGCTTTAGAATTAGGAATTTCTGTGCTTGCACGTGGCTTGGGGAGCAGGTAGGGGCATGGTGGCCTGCCAGCCTCTTCCCTTCATTGGGGGACGCTGCGGGATAGCCATGGGTGTCAAAGGTATCGAGAGGTCCCCTGCCCCAGAGGCCTCAATCAGGGATGCGGGCTGAGCTCCCGCACGAGTAATGGGATGCAGCGATGGTCCCCAGCCATGCTGGGACCCCAGCTCCTGCCCGGCAGCCGGTGCTTTGCTCAATGCCCAAAGGCAAGCAGGCTGTGGGGTGGGGAGAGCAGCTGTGCTTGTGGGAGGGTAAATGGGGCTCCTGGGATGGAGCTGGGCAAGTGAAGAATCACCATTAAGGCAAGTGTCCATGGAAATCCTGGCTTCTGGACACAGTTGTTTCATACAGTGCCAAAAAGCATCAAAAGGAGGCAAGAGAGGCAGAAAGGAAAGCATAATTGGATGTTTTGGTAATCCTTTCCTGAAGGAGACACAACGTCTCCTCCGACTGAAATGGGGTAACAGTTCATCTGCTCCGGACTGCTCTGTGGGAGGGTGGGGAAAGCCCCTGACCCATTGAGCAGGAGACAGGCAGCTGCCCTCCCCAACGGCATGGCCAGTGCCGGTTCAGGGCATCCCACCTCCCGTCTTCTCCCTGGGCAAAGGGGAGCTGGTCCAGGGGTGGGTGAAGGATGGACACAGCAGGTCCTGGGCAGGAGTGGAGCCAGTGGGGCTGTCCCATGGCCACAGCTGCTTCTGGCTGTACCAGCAGTGCCCATATTAATCACTGGGGATTTCCCTTTTAGACAAATCTCAAGCCTTTTGCTTGATTTTTATCATGTGATGGCCAGCCTGAGGTGTCCCTGCACCCTCCCTTGGGTGACACATACTCCCATCTCAACTCAGGATCTTTTTCCTGCTCAGGTTGATGTTGCTGATGTGCAGTAAACCCTTCACAGCAGGACTCAAACTCCATATTTCTTTTCTTTACCAGCCTGGCCATGCATTATCCAGGAGGACAAGGGCCCTGGGAGAGCAAGTGGGGACAGCACTGGGGGCCAGGTGCTGCCTGGCTGGTGTCTGGACCTGGAGGGCAGCAGGAAGGTGGCAGGGGGAAGTTCTGGTGCTCTCCTGAGCTGCCTAGGATGCTTCACCCACCTCTCCATCAGGGTTTTAATCAACATAGAGAAACCCGTGGCAAAGTCAGTCCTGCTCCCTCTGCTCTTTCATGAAACTGGATCTATTTCCTGGGATTACATGCAGCACCTTAAAGAAAATATTTACAGAATTTATATTCACATCCCGTTCACCCTCTTCTCAGGGGGCTCTCCCGTGCCCTCCCTCCCTCCCGCTCGCACTTCATCTCCCCCGCGCCTCCTCCCGCTCGCCTTTCCCCAGTCCTGCTACAATACCCGCCTTTGTGAGAGGAACAATGTTTACTCTCCATTGAGGATGGGGGGATTGGAAATGAAAAGAGCTGCCTCCCCCTCGCCCCGGCCCCGGGCTGCACTCAGCGGCGGGAGAAGGAGGAATTCCTGCAGGAATGCTGATGGCGACCGCCAGCGTGAAGGCAGCCCAGGCGAGGGGATAAAGAGTCAGTCCAGGCAAGGGGATAAATATTCATGCTGGAGGAGAGAGGGAGGAAAGAAAGAGAGAGAAGGGTCTGGGGACCAGTATAGTCCAGGGTCCATTATTTTTCTCTGCAACTTAAGGGTGTGTTGGAAATTCCCCGCCAGCCCCACTGGGTTTGCAAGTCCATGATGCAGAACGGGTGCAGCTCTCTCTTGGCCTAAAGCAGGAGATGAAAGGCATGT
>NW_020799125.1:9911202-9969443 GCF_003259725.1 Athene cunicularia | reverse complement strand
GTATAAGAGACGGCTGTTCAGCAGCCCCAGCAGTGGAGAAGGGGATAGGGGATGTGGGGCTCGAGCGAGGCGAGGGCTGTGAGATCCAGCATGTGGCTGCAATTATGGGGATGCTTGCGAGGATGGTGTGCTCGAGCATTGGAAATGCATCGCTTTCCCTCCCCACCCTTCCCCAGAGCTGGCTGCGTTTCCCCACCAGAAGCCAAGATTTCTCCTGCTGCTCCTTGCTGGGAAGCCATCCAGTTGGAAATGGGGAGCGCTGGAGGCAGGGCTGCCCCGCAGGCGGGTGGCAGGGACAGGGACCTCAGCCTGGGCACCACAAGGAGCAGTGCAAGCCTTTAACAATAAAACAGTGAAAAAGGCAACCTTTTTCTTTTTCTCACTGTCAGGGAAAATACATCAGGAAAGCTGGAGAAGTCTTATTATGGGATGGCTTCACCATCTTCAGTGCCCTCTGCCGTCCAGCACCAGCAGCCCTCTCTCCCGGGGCTCAGTGGCAGCTGGAGTCAAGCACCACTGCTCTTTCCCATTGCAGCGCTGGACCTCTGCCAGCTTTTCTAAGCCTTTTCCCACATGGAAGGGGGGCTGGCTGGGGCCCACAGAGCCTGCCGTGGACCAAGGGCATTTTGGGGTCCCCTGATGCCTGCGGGAAGGGCTGGCAGGGCAGGGAGGATGCATAGGGTTGGCACCGATGCAGTGATGGGCTTTGGGGCCAGCCCTGGTCAGGATGCTAGAAGCCATCTCTGGAGGTGAGCACAGAGTTTCATACAAGCCTCTTTCTGTTTCCTGAAAGACTCTAGTGTCTATATATAGCAAGTGCTTGGGCATTTTACTCTGGGAAGGGAAAACAGCTCCAGTGGCAAGAGAGACCCTCTTCTGTTTGCACAGTGTGAGGCTGCATGTCCTCTGTCTGCTCCCACCAAGGGAGATCTGTGCTGACAGGGGCTGGCTCACCCCGAGCCTGGTCTGTCCCCTGGGACCCCCATCCAGCGGGCCTGGGTGATGGGAGAAGCCCCACACTGCACTTTGGGTGTCAAGTCCAACTGATGCATGAGCATGCTGAAAGGTGCTGCTCTCTCTTGGAAGGAGCATGACCTTCTTCCCACTTTGTTCCAAAAAAAAAGAGAAAATATTTGCTGTTTTAATTCAGGGGTGAGGCAGGAATTCATTGTTTCCAGGGCCCCCTCTTCCTGCTGATGTGTGACAGCCTGGTTGGGTACCACAACCTCTTCCCCCTGCAAGAAAGGAGCCTTAGGAAGAGACATTCATTGGGATGTTCATTCAGTCAAATTCCCAACTGGTCTCCTAAGAGGAGACTTGGGCGTGGGCACCTGTACTGTGGTCCATCTGTATCTCAGGTAGGAGACCCAGCAGCTCTCTGGGCATTGTTCATTTTCTACCTGGTAAGTGGGAGGATGCAGCTATCAATCTTCTCCCTGATTTCCCAACTGGATAGGTGTGATGGGAAATCTCAGTCCACTCAAAAATGTTTTATTCACCTTGTTTCCAGATGCTAGAGGAAAAATAGGTTCTGCAGTGTATTGTCACACAGCCGGATTTAGTCCTGCTGTCTGGGATAATCCTGGCTCTTGCCCATCCTTGGGCTGTCAGGAGCAGCAGCTGAGCAGCCGGGCACCGCCACGGGCATCCACGCCGCGGCTTGTGCTCATCAGCTTTACATCTCCCTGCCAGGCTGCAGCTCTGGTGTGAGGGGGATGGCAGGTGCCTCTTGGTCCTGTCACTCCCTGTCACCACCAAGGGCTGTGGGTGGTCTGAGCGACCCACCTTTGCCCCTGGCCTTTGCTCCCCAAATCAAGGAAAACAAATGAGCAACAGCCACATTGCAAAACACACTTTGTGCTCCCTGGGCTCTCTGCCTTGCTGACCTCCTGGTTGCTTTTCTGCTGCACTCTTCTTCAAAGCGGGAGGTTGGTCTGGGAGCTTGGAGAGTCTCCATGCCATCATATCTGGCACTTGGACTGCACCCCTCGGTCCAGTACCTCGGGTGCTCATGGCTGGTGACTGCAGAGAGAGCAGGGCTCTGCTCCAAGCCAAAATCTGTCCTGAGCTCTGGGAGGGACTGTAATATTCACAGACTGTGCAGGCTCAGAGGAGAGCAGCTCCAGCATGGAGGCTGGGAGGCTTTGCCTCCCCCAGAAATTGGTTTTCTCATAATTCCCCAGTGATGTGGAGCTGCAGCTACCGTTGGATCAACAGCACACCAGGGCCACGGTGATAACTGCTAGCAAGTCAGTCCTGGAGACACCCTGGGGAAATGCAGCATCTGACTGGGAGCGAGTATCATCCTGGCGGAGCGGGAGGCCAAGATCTCCGTGCTGCTCCAGAAGCAGCCCTCGGCTCACTGGGATTACCCAGCACTGGCTCCCACTTCCCTTGGGTTGCCAGGCTGGAAGGGTTGTGATGCTCTGCAAAGGGCACTTGCCACAGAAAGGTCACCAAAGTCACCTCCAAAAGCTGCAGGGATCATGTTTTGTGTTCAATAGCTTTGCACAGGCAAAAGATGCCCCAGACTGCTTGCAGAGTGGTTGGGCTCCTCTTGCCAGGTCGGCTGGAGGAGGCTCTAACGGAGAGCAGGAGTGAGTTAAAGGGTGGAAAGAGGCCCTGGATTTCTCTGGGAACGCAAGGAGGATTAAAAACTCTGGTCCCTATATTGCTTTTTCTATTTCCTTTCTCCTTTTTTTTTTTTTTTCTCGTGGTATTATTTGATGGTTAGAGAAAAAAAATCTGGAAACATAACTGCATAAATTGCTGTTATTTCCGGCTATCCCTGCAGAGCCCGGCTCTCTCCTCACCAGATGGACTGGCTTAGAGAGCCTGCAGCTCCAGCGAGGCTCCTGGGGGCCCAAGGCTGCCCTCTTTTCATTTGCCATTTTGAATTTTGCTCCCACTGCCCAGGCTTGCAGCAGGAAGCAATCTTGCTCCCTGAGCCAGGTAACGGAGGCAGCTGGGCTCCGCGGGCCCCTGCTTGGGGAGGCACCGAGCCCTTGTTTGCTTTGGGAAATGAAAACCATGTTCAGCCTGTGGCTGAAAGCGATAGAGAAATGTTGCTGCAGGCACTTTGGGGTGAGTGCGGGGGCTGCTGCGAGGCGATGGCTTGGGGGTACGACGCAGACGTGGCAGTGCTGTACCAGGAGAGCAGCGTGTTCCTGCTCTCATTTACAAATAATAAACTTCCCCAAGATCCTCTTTCTCCTCACCATGGCTGTGGAAGGAAGTTTGGACCAATTCGTCCTTCCCCAGGGAAAGCATTACTCCAAGTGTCTCCAAGATGCCTTGGGGACCAGGAGGAAGGGCTGGCACAAGGATGAGGGGAGCAGGATGGGAGCAGAAGGAGCCTCTGGCAGTGATCTGGTGATGGGTGTCCAGTGGGAAGGAGGAGGTGGACATCCTGATAGACGTTGGACCTGGATGAGCCCCACAGGACCAGCAGCTCCTGCCAGTGTCAAATTATTCCCCATAAGCACACAGCTCCTTGCTGAAGAGCAGCCCCAGCCCTGAGGTGGCCTGTCCCTCGCTGCAGACAGCTGTCCCCCAGTGCTGCCCTGCGGGGGCTGCCGGCATTGCCATGGCCATCAGAGCATGCAAAAATTCCTCACAGGCAGGAGCAACGATGTGTTCAGCCTCATATGCAAGGAAAAATATGTATATGTTCCATATGAAGAAGGAGGCCTTGAAGACCAGGAGGATGTAATGATCAATAAATTATAGCTTGGATAATATTTTTCACCATCACCAAATAAATCAGATCTTATTTTTCCCCCATGTCCACAGCTTTAATGGCAGCAACAGTGCCCTTGGCGGTCATAAAACTCCATCCTCTTGCTGAAGGGCCTCTCAAACAATTTGTCATTTGGCCTTTGCTTGTTTGCTTTAAAATTAGCTGGTCCAGACATTTAATAGCCCAGGAGCTAAGACATCCATCAACCTATCCCAGCTTCCAACTATCTCTGTGTGTACCCTGAGGCTGCATCACAGCGTGTCGGGTGGAAGAAGTGATGGGGAGGGAGCAGGCTGTGGAGTCAAGGATCATGGGGGATATTTTTCATCTGAGCTTTAGGATCACCTTTCCTATTTCCATTTCTTTCTTTCTTTCTTCCCATCTTTTCCTTCCCCCCTATGGTCACTTCACTTCTCCAGCTGCCATGAGCAATACTCTCCTTCCAGCCACAGTGAGCAAGTCAGGAGCTGACCCTTTCTCATAGGTGTAAACACTGCCTTGTTAAAAGGGAATAATTACCGGGGTCTAGTTAACCCTGGTGTAAAATCAAAGTGAATAGAGCCCCACTGAGACTTCCAGCCATGCAGACCATGACGCCTGGGCTCTGGGGTAAACAGCTAAGGCTTCACTGCTTGTCAGCTCAGAGCATTCAGTGGAAAGTTAACTTCTCCCTGAAACAGAAATGCTGTCTTCTGGGCTGATTTATACCTCCCAGACACAGGACCAGCTGAGGGGTGGGTCCTTTTCCCATCAGAGACTCTTGCCAGGATTTTTCCGGCTGCCCTGTTGGGAACAAGCTGGGGTTTAACTGCATGGGGTAGGCACTGTCTCACTGCATAGGCAGTGCTTTGACTTGCTGAGCATTTTCAGTCCCGGAGCCCCTGCACCCTGTGACAGTCCCCAGGGTCCCAGGAGAGTCAAACCCAGGGCTGTGCACGGGAGCTGCGAGGGTGCAGCTCAGCTGCCATTGTTCCTGTTTCTTGGAGGAGCTTGTATATCGCCATCACAAAATGGTTTCTATATGGTTGGAGGCCTCTCATGGTAGCCCAAGGGCTGCTGTTGCATTCCTAGCACCTGCTGCCTCAGTGCTGCCCTGACCCACAGCCCCATAGTGCCCCACTCCCCTGGAGCAGATTTTAGCAATAAGGATGCTCAGAAGGCTTTTCTCAAGTGGCAGGAAGGAGTGCACAAGAGGTGGGCACAGAGGCCAGACCTTTCCTCCATGTCCTTCCCAGCAGCCTCAGCCTGCTCTTGCATCCACAGCCAGAGGAGCTGCCACCCCGCCACGCTCAGCAGAGTGGGGAATGGGGGCAGCAGCACCCCAGGTGGGATGTCCTGAACAAACTGCAGAGCAGCCAGTCCTGCCTCTGCAAAACCAAAGCATCTGACGGACATTCCCAGGCCAGCATGCAGGAGCAGACGCCCTTCAGTCTCCTCCAGCCATATTGAGAGTGAAGCCAGCTCCCTCAAGCTATTTTTTCCTATTTGACCAGTGGGGCCGGTCACAGACAGCTCCAGTAATTCAACCTGAAATGCCAAGAATCCTATTTCTGCCTCTGCTCACTCACCGAGCTCTGCCCATGGCCTCAGAGCGGGATAAACTGTGTGAGTCCAGGCTGTGACTGAAGCCTGCGGGCTCAGGGCGGACTGCAGACATCATGGGAGAGAGGGGCTCTGCAGGCACCGAGCTGAAGGCATTTTGATTGCTTCCAGGATTACTACCCAGCATGTTTATTCCTCCAGCAAGGAGGACTTCATAACTCAGGGACTCCTGACAATGTATATATATTGAAACCTTAGAAGAATAATGACCATATCCAATGATATTTTGTTCTCATCTTGCCAATATAAACAACTTGCTGGAGTTACTGAATTGCATTGGGTCATCGTGAATAATTAGGCTCGCATGTTCCATTTATTACCTTGAAAATCCTTTCTCGTTGTATTATATATATATCTCTAAATGTAATATGTTTAAATGAAAACCAGATACAGCTCCGAAGGAATTTGAAATATGAGGCTGAGAGTACAAGAAGCGGCAAAAAGGTCCTCTGCTAATAGGAAAAGCCAAGCCGTCCGGGGCTGAGGAAATCGGGGAAGGTCAGGTGTGAGCTGCTGCACAGGGCTGGGCTTAGGCTGTGTCTCTGCAGACAGTCTCATGTTTAAGGAAATCCAGTAACTAACTGGTGAGGCCGCTTATACTGGCAGGATGCGGGGAGGAGCAGGGTGGGACCCTGGCTGCCAGACCTGCTTTGATGTCCCCTTCAGTGCTGAGGTCTCTCTTCAGATGGCTTCAGACTATCGTTGGGGTCAGGCAGCACGAGTCCAGAGAACGTCTCCAGACCTTTTCGAGAACCTTTTTTTAGGGCCCAGAAAGTCTTCCACAGCATCAACAGGCAAGAAGCTGCCAGCACCCTGAAAAAATGAAACTGTAGCAGGGTGAGGCAGGACTGCTGGCTGCCCGTCATGTGGGGTCAGGAGCAAGCCTGGTATGAACCCAGAGAGCATTGTCAGTAGAAAATAAAAATACTTTCCCTGGAGCCATGTCTGAGAGGGGATCGCTAGACACGGACATGCTCAGGAGCAGCTACTGGCAGTGACTCGCAGTTGCTGAAAATTACCCCTGTGTCCTCTGTGAAATAAGAGACCACACTGTCAGCTACTCTTAACCAGGGGCCTCCCTGATGTTGATGGATTCATGGTGGGGTTTTGGAGAAGTTGACACGGGCCCAGCCAGTGATAATGTCCCTGTACAGCATGAACAAGGCAGAGCAGTAACCCTCGGCTGTACATACTCCTTGCCAAAACCGCCTCTCCCCCTCCCCTGAAGTGCCATGCACACACGTCAGCTGAGCATCTCCACAGTGATCCCTAGCCCCAGCCTGCCACAGTCGCACCACAGGACACAGTGCATCATGGCTTGTCTGTGCGAGAAAGGCAAAATGGCATAGTCTTTCAGTGAAAAAAATGCCTTTTGCAGCTTTGCTTCCTC
Organism: Athene cunicularia; assembly: GCF_003259725.1. Taxonomy (NCBI): domain Eukaryota; kingdom Metazoa; phylum Chordata; class Aves; order Strigiformes; family Strigidae; genus Athene; species Athene cunicularia. The sequence goes on along the minus strand of NW_020799125.1, from coordinate 9,962,712 downwards.
TATTCTTCCCTTCTAAAGAACGTTCTTCAGCAAAATTAAGAGGAATTGTAGTTAGCATGGATTTCAGAGACCCAGGTAAGTGACATATCTGGGGTGGTGCACACCAAGACGTAGCTGTGCCTGGGAAACTCTGGAGACTCTACACCTCCCCTTGGCTTACTGAGGCATGCAGGGCTCATGGCTGTTGGCCTTTAATGGCAGGTTTGTTCTCTCAGTAGGGACAAGGAGGAGAAGTCTGAAGGTGGAGCAGACAAACACGTTTTGTGTCAGTGTTCATGCCTTTGCCATCTTCCTCCTTGAGGACCACCACAGAAACCCCCCAAACAGGGACCAGACAGGAAAACCTGACCCATGCTCTGCTTGACTAAAACACTGCTTTCAGGTCACTGGGAAGAGCCACAGTGTCCTCCAGCAAGACCCAAAGGCCCCTAAAGCCAGCGAGAACCAGCAGTTGGCCGGCTGTGAGGATCCTGGTGGTTCAGACCCGGTGGAGGGTGGCAGGAGCACCCAGCGAGGAGATTTCAGGTCAGCGGGGAGCTGTGTAGTGGATCGGTGTGTGGGAAGCTGGAACAGCCCTGCCGGCTCTCCCCATGGTTCTGGCCAGCACTGTCGAGTGCTTCACTTGCATGAGCACTGAGAGTAAAAACAAAATGACATTCATTAGATGTTTTAAGGAGTGTTCAGGCATGTAATCCTCCTGGAATGAGGCAGCCATAACAAGTTACTGTAGTTATTGATGGTCATGTCAGTTAGCCTTTTCCAAGGATTAATCACCATCCTGCTCAGGCCCTACAGGATGTTTTTATCTCCGTTTTCTCCCAGTGTTGCAGTGTGCAAAGCCGGCTGGGCTGACCGGTGTGGCTTCCGAATCTGGGGGGGAGGTAAGCTCCTCATACTTAGATCCTAAATATTTAATAGTCTAGAAGAGCACAGCATTTAGAGGAATTGCTGGGGCAGAGCTGTGGCATTTCCAGGCTTCACCATGGAGAGTCTGAATTCAAATGTCTCCATCACTGAGGTCTGGTGTGCAAAACGATGGCAGTTTGCAGCCCCCAGGATGGATACTGTCCCATGAGAGGTCTTGTTTGTCTACCACTGTCACTATAGGTGCATCTAATTCATCATCCAGAGAGGATGGTGCAGAGCCAGAGCAGAGCCCCTCATACCCAAGACAACGGCAAACAAGGTTGTACCATTAACCAAAACACCTGAAGATGATCATCCTTTTGCTTTGTTCTGAATAAAAGGGAGAGCTGGGGAGGGTGACAGGACCATTGCTGAGCTCAGAATGGCAAGAGCACAGCACAAAGGTGACACAAGTGGCAAGTGCCAGCATTTTCCCAAAACTGAGGCTGCCTTGAAGAGTCACTGAGTTTCAGCAGTGTCAGAGCTTGAGGCTGCCGTGTGCCACCAGCCCCGCAGCTGCTTACAACACCCAAGCACCTGTCCTGGTCTGAACTCCTCTGCCCTGCACTACCCCTGAGGACAGACAACACCATCCTAAAACCCACCCAGGCCACAGAATGAAAGCAAAGCAGAGGTAATTGTACATCTGCTCACTCACAGGAGGAAGATCCTGGCGTGCTTGACTTGGAGGGTGCAAACAAGTCCAGGATCTTCAGCTGCTCTTTGGAGTATCCCTAGGGAGCCTGGCCATGGCCCAGAAAGAACTCCCTGGCTGCAGCCAGAGGCAAGGTCCCAGGGCAGAGGTATGCAGTGCTTGCACAGCCAATCTGCCTGTGTCCCTGACTGATTTCTTGCAAAACCTGGCAGATCTTGGTGTGCAGCTGACTTGTTAATTGGAAATGAGTGACTCCAGGAGGTCCTGACCTCCAGCATTTAGTCAGACCCTGTTGCCTGCAAATGCTGTGGAGTGGCAAGGGGTCAGGGAGCAGGGGATGCCTCTTATTTACCTGCTGGCTAGTGCAACCAGATGAGGGCCAGGATCTGTACTCCTTGGCAGTGCCAACATAACTGAACCTCCAACTAGAACGGGATTTGGCCTCTTGCCCTGGGTATTTGCATTGGTACTTCTCAGCTTGCCTCTTCTGCTTCACGGGATGGCCTCAGGGCTCATTTTCACTGCAGCCCTGATGATGGAAGTGGTTTGGGGTCTGGAAAGGGCTGCAGAAGCCATATAGCTGGGCTGGGCTAGGGAAGAACCCAACCCAGTGCTGAGGGGTATTGCTGTCTCACTAATGCTGCTGCATTTGGAGAAATCAAGATGCCAGTGGGAGCTGGCTAACTCCCCAGATCAGCACTTAGGAGCAGGGCTCTTCATGCTGGGGAGCAGCCCCCTGGGTTTGGGCAGCCCCATTCAGCAGCCTAAGCCCAGGGTCAGGAGCACCACAGGGTGCAGGGCATCACAGCTGTCCTGTGGGGAAGCTCTTGCCCTCACAAGACCTGGCATTGCCTTCAGCCATTGTGCTCTCGGGAGAGCCAAAGTCCCTGAAACCTCTCCATTTCCCTGACTCCCTTCTCTTGGGAGCAGAGACTTCCCCCTAACCACTTTTGCATCCATGCACATCATTTTCTCAGTGCCTGAAGGGACATGGGGGTGTTTCTTGTGCTCCTGATGCTCAGATCCCTGCCTGCAGGTTCTCCCTGTCCCTCTTTGGTGCCTGTTCATGATCTACTGGTGGCTGGGTGACTTTGAGACCCAAGCACCCCTTGAAGTGGCTGTCCCAATGTCAAGGGATAGTGAGAAAGATTCATCAGCCCCACCAGGAAAACTGCCCCCTCATTACAGCAGCGTCCCACGGCATGTATTAAAACCAAGCATGCCAGCAAGGATGAAAAAATGCTGCAGAGCAGAAGAATTAGCATTAATCAGGGCTAATCCCCCGAGGGAATCACCCTGATCTATGGTGCATGGTCGTGCTGTATCCCAGAGACACTGGTGGGTCCTGGGCAGCCCCTGGCCAAGGGACCCCGGTGACTTCCCAGTGTTGCCCCCAGGAGTGGTGACCTCTGATGCGAGCTCTTCACTGCTATCCAGCAGGGAGAGAAGGAAAATAATTAAAAAAAATTATTCTTTTTCCCTCCCCCTTGGCGCCTTTGACAGACCTGCCCCCTGCCTGCTTTTCCAGAGGTTTCCCAGGAGCTGATTAACCTCCCCACCGAATGCGGGGCAAGTCAAACAGCGTTTGATCAGGCATGCACAGGGGCTGCTTCATAAGCCAGCGGGCTGCAAGCCCACCAGGATGAAGACACCCTCATCTGCCCAAACTGGTTCTGTGGGCTGAAGTCCCCTGCATGGGCAACCCTTCCAGAACCACATTCCAGGAGGAGAAAGGTGGGGAAGAGGTGATCCGAAGCCATGGTAGGTGCAATGGCTTCAGCATGCTCTGTTCAGCTCAAGGCATGCTCATCTCAAATGGTGAAGATCAGCCCAGTGCCCGGAGACACGAGGTGTTCTGCCTCTCTCTTGACCCAGGGAGCTACCAGAAGCAGAAGAGCTGTGGGGGCAGCTTTGCTCTGCCCGCCCTGTATCTCCCCATGTCTGCCTTCTGTACAGCTTAGAAAAGGGATGGGGGAGCCAAGCCCCTCTTCTCTCAATCCAAGGTCCACTTTGTCCACTCCAGCTTTTCTGTCCATCTCCAAAAATTGATGCCTGTTACTGCTTTGATGGGGTAAATTAAACTTTTTGTTAGCATCATTTCCTCTGGTTCAGCTAGGTGGGAAACTCTGCATTTTACAGCCCCTTGGCTTCTCATCCAAAAGGAAAAAAGAGAGAGAGGAAAAATGCCCTTTAAATAGAACTTTCCATGCTGGAAGTACCTCTGGAAACACAGCGGAGGGGGAGCTGTCAGCATGAGCGATAGGTGCAGGCCCTGTGGGGTGCAGGGGACAGGGGATGGGCTGGGACATGGCTCATGAAGAAGATCCTCCGTTTACCTCCCGGCATGGCCACAAGCTCCTTCTCCAGCCATTGGCTTGACCTGCCTTGATAATGCTCTGCCCTGACTGGGCAAGACAGAATCCCAAGCTCTTGCCCTGCTCAGAGCCACCCCAGGGAGCCTGTGGGCCATGCTGATTCCTCGCCATCTCAAGGGCAAATGTCACCCCAGTGATCTCCAGACACAGGTTACTCCATTGTCACCCCCAAAGTGATGGTAACAACTTGCCATGTCCCAGCAGAGCCCTCTTCTCAGGGGAGCTGCAAATGCATCCCTCCTCTGCTTCTAATTTTACCCAGCTTCTAGGTGAACCCCTCCCCACACCAGGTTAACCTCTTCATCTACTTTGATTTTTCCTCAAATTTGCTTAACAGGAGAACTCCCAGGCTTATTTTTGTGGCTGGAGCAGCTGGTGGGATTGTGGGCTGCCTACAGCAGGGAAAGAGAAACAAGATGCTTGGCTCCTTTTTCCAGCTCCCTGGCCACCGATAAAAGCCACACTCACCAGAGGAGACCACCAACCAGGAACAACTGGGAATTCACATTCAGCTAATGATGCTGTGGATGCAGAGTGCCCTTCACCTGCTGGAGCTGTGAGCCATGCAGAGCAAGAACACCCATGTATGTCTGAGCACACCCTGGGCAAAGCGAGACCATGTCACTGTTGTCCCAGCAGCTGGGCAGCTTTGCTTCAGTGTGCACCTCTCAGTAGCTTTTGCCTACATGGAGGAAAATCACGGTTAGCCATGATGAGGGTTTAGTTTCAGAGCTTTTTACAGTGTAAAGCTGCAGATGTGGGCAAGCCCTCAACTAAAATACAGCCATTTGAGGGGAAGAGCACAATCAGATCCCCTCTGATGACCAGGAGAGAGAAGGGAATGAGGAAGGATCTCTCCGAGATGGGGAGGATGCCTAAGGACATGGATGCATTGTGTACTGCAAAGCTCAGAGCTGGGCAGGTTTTGCATTGCTCCGATAGCAATACAGGCTGATTTGCAGCAAATACTGCTCCACAGATCTTACTGTTCCATTGTCTGAGTAATTTACATCTATTTGGTACTCTTTTTTGTCAATTTTTCCCCTTCTGCTTTATCACCAGGGATTATTATTTTATACTGTAATGATTTATATGTCTTGCTTACCTGTGACCTGGCACATGCCACTGATGCTGTTTCTCTGCTGGGATGGGACAAGCATGACCCAGGCTGGCAGGAAGGCTTGGGATGTCCCAGTGCCTTGGAAAGTGGGAGCAGACCTCAGGGGCTGGGAACCTAAAGAAAGAGTTACACCATCTCCCTTGTTTTATTCCTAAAAGAGCTCAATGTGATGGAGATGTGCTGGGTGGCTCCAGCACTGGTGCTGAGCTTTCCCCCTTGCAGACCAAGAGATTAAATGTGTTACCAAGCTCAAAGGTGGACAGCAGTCAGCCCTGCCTGTGCCAGGGTGTTTGGTGACCCCTGCTTTCCTGCATCCACATGAACAAAGCCCAAATGTTTTGTTTCCATCAGGCTCTGCACAGGTGAGGGTCAAAAGCTCAGACATCAGCAGAGGACGAGAGCAACGGTGGTCCGAGCTCAGCTCCGCAAATCTTGAGTCCTCCATCTGAGCTCATCTCTATGGAAAACATTTGGGGAGGACTCGTCCAGTTCGGATTCATCATGTGGAGCAGCTTGGCAGGTCCAAAAGCCCCTGGGGCCCTTCACAAGCATTAACCAGTGGATTAAACCAGCCCAGCCATTGCTCTCACTGCTGGGATGTGGATTTCTCAGCTGAATGCTGCTGAGATGGGTGGAAAAAGCACTGTCTGTCCCTTTAAGTCCAAAATGACAAGTGTATTTCTGGAGGCTCTGGAAAAGAAGTCAAGACTATTGGCTTCTGCGTCACAAGCACCGGCCATTGATTCCCTGGAAATGTTTCATATTTGGCCAAACTGGCTGTTGACGGAATAGTTTCTGATTTAACACTCTCTGCTGCAGTCGGGACCCAGCTGGGTCTCGTTAGCTCTGGAGAGACCATCCTTCCCGTTGGCGGCTGCAGAAATGCTTCCAGCATAGCCACCTCCTTCTTATTCTCAAAAAGACACTTAAGCCCCTCTAACGAGATTTGCACAGGAATCCTGGTTATTTCAGCCTTCAGCTGCTTGTTGTTATTATTTATCTTTTATCATTATTATTTCTCTTTTGCTTTAATGCAAAAAAATACATGAATGATAACCAGCCCCAAGCTGATCTCTCCCCCAACCTCCAGCCCAGCCCTCTGTGGGGAGCAGATGTGGGTGTCCTCTGGAGCTCCCAGCTCTGCACCAACACCTTCCCCACGTGCTCCCATCAGATCCCATAGTCTAGAGAGAGTCCTCCCTGCTCCTCCTTCCCTCTCATCCTCCCACCCTGTCTCTCCCAGCCTCTCATCTTCTCTGCCCTTCTCGCTCCCTCTCTATTTAGTCTGTGTGTACAAAACTCAGCACAAAAGCTCTTACAGCTCCCTGGGCTGTGACCCAAACAGTAAAGAATGTTTATATGCTGGTTGCCTTCCATTTCTGTGTATTAATATTGCACACACAAGCTCACACACTCACACACGGCGTTTCTGGTGCCTCTGCGGGCTGCTGGCCAAGGGAGCCCAGCCAAAGTAAAGGCATCTGGGCCCTTCTGGAGAAAGCAGAAAAAGAAGAAGGAAAGACAAAATACAAAAGCAAAAAGGATTTGGAGTCAAGCAGCTCCTCCATCCTGTGCCCCTGCACCCACTGTGGATGAGGCCAGGGAATTCTGTGAAGGGAAGGGTTTGCCAGGTTGTGCCTGCTCCCGGCAAGTCCCCCAAGTCCCTTGTCAGCCCCCTGGCTTTTCTCATGGAGCTCAGACAGGCAATGGGGCTCTCTGTGAGCTACAGGCTCACATGGAGGAGAGGTAGATGTGCAGAAACTGTGGGTCTGGCTTTGGTCAGGGCTGCTTGCCAGAGAGGTGCAGCAAGGTGCTGGAGCCCACCTCACTGCAAGATGCTCGGCTGTGGGGACAGCAGCCTGCCACAGCCGAGATGCTGGAGCCCCAAAACGATGCTGGGCTGTCAGGGCTGGTGTTTTGTTTAAGAGCTCTGTAATGGGGACCAGAGTGGGGCCAGGGGATGGATGAGGCTCTGTCTCCTCATTGACTGATGCCACATGAGACCCTGAACATGCCTCGTTAAAGCGCTGGCCCATGGGCTCTCTGACGGGGCTGGGGAAAGAGCTGCTGCGAGTGAGTGCAGGTGTGAGTCCTGTGTGGTCTGTGCAAGCAGGATGGTCCTCACTGTACCTAAAATCACCTGTGGGTAATGCTAAAAAGGGGGAAAACAAGGCAAAATGTGAGGGTGAAGAGGGCCAGGAGTTTCTGCTCCCTTACTCTTGCAGGAAGCCCCCTGGGTGCTGGGTTTGCAATGCTGGGACAAATCTACAAAGCCAGTGGCTGACTGGCAAGGGTCAGGCCTTTGGCTGAGCTCATCATGCTCTTCTCGAGGGTCCCAAAAACAGGGTCATATGCACATGGCATCACCAGCAGGCTGTGATTTAGGGATGGGCCAAGAGGAGTCTTGCTCATCTGTGTGGTGCAGATGCTGCCTTATCCAACACGTGCTGCCCAGGTGGATTGCTGCTATGCTGGTCCAGGCTCAAAGGCAGCTGGGCTTCCCTGGGCTGGTCCCTCACCCCTCTGCAGGACACACAGCCTGTCTTCAGCCCATGTGAAGAGGAAAAAGCTGCCCAGTGTCAGTGAAGCCACTGAGGCTGCAGCCGGTCTCTGTGAAAACTTCAGGTGTTGCATGGCTTTTAACCCCAGCAATCTGATGGCCACTGGATTTCCTTCTCATCTTCCCAAAAAATGACCTCCAGGAGGTCTTGGCAGGGGTTAACTCTATGCAAAGCAGTCACGCAATGGGGAGGGCTTGATCCAAGCACCAAATAACTTGCAGAAATAATGCATTTGTTCCTAATTAGGATAATTGCCCCATCACTTTTCTCTGTGGCATTGGCCAACCTAACACACAAATGTCTGAAAACACCAGCTAAAGTATGACCAAATTTAGGAGCTGAGTTGAATAATATATTGCCTTGATTTGTCCTATACCATGAATTGGCTGGGAGTCCTCCTGCATATTGCATTTCCAGGGAACATAAGGAACACATTGTGTAATTAGCAGTAGTATTTTCAACACGCTGTGGTGTGCAGCCTTCTCGGTTCTCTGCCCTGCTCTCCCGTGCTACTGCATCTCCCGGGACCCCCAGTCTGTGGACGTGAGAGGGTGGGGGGGCCATAAAATGTGTCTGTCACAGAAGTGTTGATCATGGTTATGGCAAAGCAGGAGATAAGGGCTTCCTGATCCTTCACCCCTCCAGCCTCCAGTTTAGAGGCAGCCAGATCAGGGATGTGCCTGGCCATAACCCATCTGGTGGCCAGGAGAAGACCTGGGGACAGGATTAGGTCTGCACTGGAGGATCCAGCTCCCAGCCATCACTGTCTGCCTGTAGTTGTCAGCAATCATTATCTCCCCAGCCATGGGATACTCTCACTGGAAGCTCAGCACCGCAGCAAGAAATCCTGCCCCAAAGGCTGCATGGAGATTGTGAAGCTGATCCATAGCAGGACTGCGGGTCCTACCCCATGCCCTCCTGCTTGCCCATACCCTGCTCCCCAGCCCTTGCCAAGGCCAGCTGGAAGGACTCCCCATGGTCCCTGGTGGGAAAACTGATGGATCTTTCAGATCTGGGCAAGAGCTGGGCTCTCTCACCCTCCCTGCTTTGCCTGCAAGATGCAATGCTGAGACCTCACTGGGAATCCTGCCTGCCACAGCAGGGCACCGAGTACCCCTTGTTTGGGGTCTCTGCTCTCCCATCATGTAGATGTTTCCTTCTCCCCTCCCAAGATGCTCTGAGCAACTCAGGCTGCAGGTACTGGTGACCCCAGATGAGCTGGGTGTTTGATGTGGCCCAGGAGAACATCCTCCAGAACATCAGTTTTCCTCACCTTGGTCTAAGCCTGAGTTTAACAACACTCTCTTCTCTTCCCCTTGTGCATCTCCCTCTTACCATGCAAAGGATCTTGTGCGAAGGCCATACCTGGGGCTGGAGTGGCTCAAGGCAAAGCCTTGGGGATAGCATCTGCACCAGTGTGCCCAGGACAGATGACTTGCAGAGGTGATCTCCTGTTTGCAAAGTGCCTGGAGATCTCTTTCATGCTCATCTTTCCACATTTATTCACCTTCTCTGAATGCCACACGAGGCTTCTTTCCCCAAAGGTGTTGACAGTTAAAGGTATTTGGAGAAATCCATTTTCACTGTAAAAACGACTAAAGGTTAAGCCTGGAAGTTAATTCAGTCTCCTCCATGTCTCATCCCTGCCAGTCCAGGATCTGGCCAGAAAACAAGTGAGAGAGCGCTTTCCTCTTCTCCTTGGCTGTTTGTTGATAGACCCACATGTTTACCTCTCGCATTTCATCGTGAAATGTTTTCCCACCTTGTGACTTTTGGAAGCTTTTGGAGGGATTGGGTGTCGCTGCCCTGGATAAGCAGGGTAGGGACAGTCGCCTCTCTCCCACACACTGTCTTCCCATGGAGGAAGAGTTAACAGCAGAAGCAGGAGAAGAAACTAAGAGAGAACTTTCTGTTTGCCAGGACATCCATTCAAAACAGCTAGCTGGCCTGTCTGGAGCCCCACTCTGCTAAAGGCATACATTTCCCCTCTATATGGATTTTCCACCTAATCTCCACATTTTACATGGACGTGATGGGGGGGAGGGTCCAGGCTGAAGTGTTCATTCACTTCCCCAGCCCAGCTTCATTTCCACACCTTCCACTGCTGTCCCCTGGGCTGGGTACGCATTTGCATCCGCTCTCCCCTTCCCTGCCCTCTCTCTCACCCCTCCACAGGGGCTCTGTCCTGTGGCAGTGTGGAGAACACACCTTTGATAAACACCACATTTCTGGCACTGTTATCTGTGCACACGTATGGCTTCATCATAGGAAGAAGGGGAAAAAAAAAGGGAAAAAAAAAAAGAGTCTTTTTCTTTCACAAAACCATGGAAACCTCCTCATTCGTGTGTGAGCAGATGGCTTTCCAATCGACTCCATGGCCGAGGCAGCCTGCATGTGCACAGCAAAGCCCCGGAGCCTGCCTTGTGCTGCTCTGCAAAGAGGTGAGAGAAAATCAGAATGCTGAGACAAGCACGTGGCTGTAATGCAAAGCAAAGCTAGCTCCACAAAGTCTCATTGCAGATAAAATCAAGCACAAGACGGGATGTGAACCTGAAAACCCAGAGCAGCTCTTTTCCCCCTTGGGCTTCCCAGGCTCCAGCTGAACAGTGATTTTGTCCCACTAGTCTTTGTTTACTTTTTTGACACTAGGGATGTTCAAACTGAGACTCAAACCCAAAGGAAGGTTTTCCCCCTGCACTTTTGCCTGAGATCCTTCAGAAATCTCATCCTGGGAGGTCAGTGATGTTGGAGCAGGGAACTGATCTTACAGGATTAGGTTCCCCTCCACAGCGTGCAGATCTGTCACTGCCCCCCTAACCTTTCCTCCTCCTTGTCCCATGGGGTGTTATAGGGTCAGGATTGCCTCTCCAGCTCTTTCCTTCTGTTATCAGGTAGCAGCTACATTTGCTCCTTGGGACAGCTGGCCCCTGGCCACTCACATTTCTGTGCTCTCCAGAAAGCACCTAAGCTTCTTGCTTTCAGTCCAAGTGCATCCCCCTTAAATCTCCCCCCTGGATCTGGGCACTTAATAAGTCTTAGCATTTTATTAGCAGATGCTAATAGCAATGGCACAGAGCCACATACTTTGAATTCAAATCCTCCTCAGCTCAGCATGTACTACTCATCCCCCTGTCCACCCAGCAGTGAGGATCCAGACATCTCCTGCATCCCTACTTGGAGCTTTTCCTACAAAGGGATGAAGAGCCAGCTAAATGCAGTGCTGAAGAAGAGGGACACTGAGCCTGTGGCACCCAGACCTGCACTGAGGGAAGGGGAAACCACCATGCCTCAAAATGCCTTCAAAAACTCGCCAGCCCCTAGCAGGGAAGTAGACTTCTACCAGGCAAGATGAACCAAGGCAACAGCTCAGCTGGAAAACATCGGTGGCACTGTAGAAACTGGTCCTGAAAGGTATGTGATCTGGTTCCATCAGTGTTTATCGAGCTGTTCCCACAGGCTCAATGGGAAAATGGCAGTCTCTTTCCTCAGATCCCCCCATTTTGCCTCTCCACTTCCAGGTCCAAAATTATTTTGCCTGAGGAGACCCTTGCCTGGTTCCTTCCTCCTAGCAGCCATCCTGCCTGAATTTTTCTCACAGCTGGGAAAGCATAAAATGGGCCCTGGGAAATCAAGACACTGTCAGTCCCTGAATTCCTTTTAGCTTCCAGTCTTCAATCCCTGGTTACTGTGAATCCCCAAACAAGTAATAGTTCTCATCTATGTGGTGGTGATGTGATGCCTACAGACAATGAGTCCCACAGGAGACCACTGTGCTGCCAAAAACTGTTTCTTACCCTAGCCTTCCCCAGAAATTGTTTCTTACCTCAGTCTTGCCCATGAGCCCCCCCCTTTCTTACACAGAGATGAGCAAAGCAGTGCTCAGACACCCTTCTCGCTGCTCCCAAAATGAGATGCGGGACCTGAGACAGCTGCCCAGAATGACTAATGCTGTACCGGAAAGAAGGACAAGGAAAAGCAGTGCTCAGGAAACACACACACACGAGCCAGGAAAGATCCTGTCCGCGATGGAGGCAGTTGCCCACTCTCGCACGGCACAGGGAGCTGGCTGCTCCCTCCTGCTCCGCAGAGGACCAAGCAGACGCCTTGAGTCCAAGCCGCACATCTGGAAGTCGGATCCATTAAAATAAACCCTATTACATAACAACAGACATCTGGAGCCTGTTACCACTACATTTTTAGTAAAAATAGTTTTTTTGATATGATCTCTCCTAAGAATGTGGCAGAGGGGCTTGGAGCCAAAGTCCTCCAAGAATGGCTGTAACTGCTTCTCATGAAACATCCCCCACCTCCTGCTCAGGGCAGGGTTGTTTCCTCCTGGTGCACACACAGTGACTCCACGCTGGTGCTCAGAGGCACAGAGGGGAAGGTTCAAGGCTGAGGGCAGGTGCAGTGCTGGGAACAAAGCTGGTGCATTCATCAGGTCCCAAGCTCTGAGGTCCACCTAGACTTCATGCTGACCCCAAGATCAAGAGATAATGGGCAGCCTGCACCCAGAATTTCATGTTGTTAGTACAGGGGACTATTAGCTCATGAGAATGGAGAGCAGCATGTCTATACAGTGCCTCTTTGCATGGGGAGGAGTCCACCAAAAGCTGGAGACCACAGAGGGATGGCGCTAGCTGAAACCATGGTTGCTTTTGTTATCAAGGTGTAGCATGATGGAGCAAGCCATGGGTTTTGTTAACCTTTCCAAACTGGGGGCTAGGGGCTGTGTGCCTCAGTGCACTCCCCTTAGTCCCCTGGAGCTTGGAGGTGAAGACTTCCTGGATGAGTCTGTAGAAACTAAACACAATTTGCTTTGGAAGCACTTAGGTACTACAGGGATGGGTGAGTGGATGGGTGGAAGAATGGATGGAGGGAAGGAAGGAAAGCCATGGTTTCAGACCATGTAGTGTCAGTAGTGTCAGACCTGCTTTTCGTGACAACTGGAATAAGCAGTCACTTACTGGCGTAAGAAGTGTGGTAACCAAAAGTCAAAACAGTAACAGCTAAAATGGATGAAGGAGAGATAGCGATGACTATAACCTCTGTGGGTCTGGGAGCTTGGAAAGTCAGCAGCAAACATTGGCTTGAGTTGGTGCTGGGCTCCCAAAGCCTCAGGTGAAAGCCCTCAGGTCTTTTCCCCTGCTAGCTTTGGTGACCAGAATAAATGAACCCATGTTTCAAAGTCCTCAGATTTTGGTTAATGCAAAACACTTTGTCCAGGTTATTTTGGAAATGCTTCAGCAAGATCCATCTCTGTCCCCTGAGCTTTGTTAATCTGCTCTGTAATGGGCCCAGAGGGATGCTGGTGCTCTCACTTTCACTTTCACATGCACTCACACACACACACCCCCCCTCCATCCTCTCAGCTAAACCCTTAGCCTAGAAGTACTTCATGACCACACATTTCCCCAGCATATCACCCCATCTCCTCTCTGCCTAGTCTTGACTGAGAGCCCTAAGTGGTTTTCATGATCACTTGTAATCTTTGTGTCATCCCTAGATGTCCTTAGAAATCCCCTTCCTACACCACTCACTCTACTCCTTAGTAGCCTAAGTGCTGAGCTCCTGCAACCTCCACTTCTCTGTTTTGCCAGCTTTCTCTTGAGTCTCTGCTGTGCCAGCCTTTGCAAGCACAGGCACTACTGCCCATTGTCCTGGCCGAGCAGTCAGTCTCCAGGCTGTGTCTTTCTCTCCCTCAGCTTCCACTAGCTCCATATTGCAAATCAGACTCACTGTCCTCATGGGCATGTTGCAGTCTGCCCATGGCCCTTCCCCAGGTCCCATCTCTGCTCCTGGTGCTTATCAGCTACCAAGTCCCCTATCCGAGTCATGACAGTGATGGATTGAGGCTTTCCTGTTGTTGTTTTCCACCCCTTTGCAGATTGCGTCTCCAAACACTCCTCCTTCCTCTCCGTCTGGTAGCTACAACAGGATGGTCTCTCTCCATGGACCCTCTGGGCTTTGGCCTTCTCTGACTTGCCCAGTGGGCCATCTCTCCTTGTTTCTCCTGAAGCCTCCTCCTTGGCCATGAGCTCACCAGTGCTGAGTGGACCAGGCCATGGCAAGCCCAGTAAGTGCTCATCTGGGAGAAGCAGAGGAAATCTTGAGCTGGCGGTGACTGTTGCTGACGTGCTCCTGGAGCCAGATCAGCAGCAACACTCTGGAAAGGACCTGGAAGGTCATTTGGGCACATGCATTTGGTGCTAAATATTGAAGTGTGGTTGCTAAGGAGACCTTGGTGCTCTCGGCCAGGGCAAGGGGCTAACTCAGGTGCCGTGGCCAAAATACGGTCTGAGCATCTACCCGTTGTTCCTTCTGCAGGTTTTTAACAGTGCAATTTTCTCTAGTGTCACCACTGCGATCCTGGCTCCCCTTGTGTTCCTCAGCCAGTCCAGGCCACATGCTGACCGCCTGCAGATCCCAGCCCAGAGCTGGCCCTGCAGCTGAGGAGGTTTTGCCTGATGCTAGCAGACCCCAGGCAGCAGCAGGAGGAGCGGTTTGGCTACCCAGACACAAATAATCAGTCTCTTCCACAGGTCAGAGCTGGACTGACTGGCACACAAGTAACGGAAACTCCCTTCCTTGCTGTTGATCTATCTGCAAGAAAGTGAGCAAGTTTTTTAAAATGATGGGTGGAGCTGAATCAGGACAGATCCCATCTGCTGAAGTCATGATACCCACAGAAGGCAGGGTAATTTGTTGCTGCATGGAGATGCCAGTCCTGAGGAACCCCAGCAAACGTGCTTGGGGGTGTTATGTGCTCTTCTCTACAGAGCATGGCTGGCCAAGCCCTGGCACAAGGAAAAATGAGACATCTGATCCACCAGCTGAATGCTCCCCACCCTCCTGAGCCCCCTCCCTGGGGCCCGGTGAGGTTGCACTTCTAGCATGGGCACCCCCTGCCCCCTTCTCCTTGGGGGGCACCCGTGGAGGGACAGAGTGCCTGGTGGGGGGCTGTGCAGCACTGCCCATCCTCCTGCCCTGGGCACATGGGGGTGCACACCTGCGCAGAGACCATCAGCTGCTTTCCACGCTCTGAGACAGCAGGAGAGAGCAGTGCTGTAGGAAAACCCCCGAGGTGAACCCGCTGCATCCTGAGACCCCATCACAGCAAGGTCCAGCTCCTCACAGCCAGCAAGATCACATCGTGGGTCCCACCAGCAGCTGTGCTGGTCTTGCTGGACAGGCAGGAGGCAGAGCCAGGCCAGCTCCAGTCACTCTTGGCCAGCGGGAGATCGTTGGCCTTCATCCCCTGCACAGCCACCCTCATCCCAAACTCCGTGCCTGCTGCTGCCTTTCGATGCTGAGACAATCTCCACCTCCAGCGTGGCCACAGCTCCCTGGCTATCACCTTGACTCAGCCACATCTGCTGCCTGGCAGGTCCTCACCCACTGGAAGAAAACCTTTGAGGTTTCCATGCCAGCCCCAAGCACATCGAGAAAAACCTCCTCCTTCCCCCTGCACGGAGAGCAGCGAGCAGGGAGCCCTGGACCAGGGCCGGGTCCCTACATCTCCCCCAGCCCCACACTGATGGCAAGGCAGCCAAGCATGGGAGCAGGCTTTTAAACAATACCTGGACACTTCTGAAACACAAATCCACACGAGGCCACGTGATAAAAGCTGTTCTGGCAAGTCATAAAAGAGCAGAGTGACTGATTATTGCAAACACTTTCTTAAAAGCTTTTGGCAGGAGAGGACACTGCTGCCCTCGGGACCGCCGGGGTACACGACACTGGGTCCTGGCGGCTTCCCATGTGGTCGGCTGGGCTTGCCCCTGGCATGTAATTCCCCAAAGAGGGAGAGCAAAGAGAAAGAAAGCAGATCTCCTGTTTGGACTGGATGGGTAAATTTCTGTGTGGAGTTTAGCAATTGTATTGCCACATTGCAGTAGAAGCTCTGCTTTCTTTACAGGGGCTGGAGCTCAGAGTTAACACCTTCAGTGCCTCAGAGCAAGGCTGCACCATTTCCTTTCACATCAGTCTATAAAAGACATGAATTTAAATTCAGTCTCTCTTTTTTTCTGCCATATGTACCAGCCAGACTTCAGTTTTCTAGAAGTTATAACCTGGGTAGCTTTTCATCTCATCACCAGCAGACGCATCTTTGGGTGAAGTGCATCTCCCTGGCAGAGCAGAAGGCTGCTAGAGCTCTTGTGTAGAAAATGCTTTTCTTTTTCCTCAACCCTGAGCTTGCGAATGGTGGTGTTATTTTGGCTAATATGCAGCCAGACCAGAGAAGTTCAGGCCAAGTGGTTAGAGTCTGAGAAAGTTAAAGGCAAATGAAATCAGAGCCTTGTAACTGGAAACGGCAGGCTACTTTCATTACAAGTGGGGTTACTAGTTCCACCTACAATAAAAGTTGCTGGAAATTTGTAAGAATGCTTTTTTTTTTTTTTTTTTTCTTTCTTTTGGAGATCCTCTCCCACTCTGCAGTCTCTGGTTAAAATCAAAGCAGTCCTACTATCATCCCCATTTCCCACCTGCTATTAGTCACTCCTGTACCCTATAAGCATCCCAAGGGGGCAACACACAGCCAGCTTCTGACAAGCTGAGGGCAGGAGGAAGAAGGAACAGTGGGACATGAGACAAGGACACTAGTTCCAGGGCACTGCTCCAGGCTGACATGAACCCGGTGCCTGCTTTCAGCTTCATCTTTGCAGCCATCATCTTGGGAGATATTGTCCAGCTGCTTTAAGCCTGCAGAACAAAAGGTCTTTATTTTCCTCTTTTTTTTTTTTTTTTTTTTTTTTGGACGTTAATGAGAAAGTCCTGCACAGAAGGAGCAGCAAATGGAGGCTGCTGAGAGATGGGCTCTTGAACTGAGTGCAGTTACTGTGTTCATGCCTCTCAGATGGCCTCTCTGCATCGCACTCTTTGCTGGAGCTGCCTTCTCTCCCTGGCTCTCTATCTATCCCTCCCTTTGCATTTGGAAGGCGGTGTATGTTGCCTCTGATTTTCTACCAATTTTATCAAAGAAAGACTGTGAGTAAATAGAGCAATCTGGAGAAAAAACAGGCTCAGATTAGCTTCAATTTGCATTTGCCTCGCTATTTCCCACTGGTGCTCTCCTCACCCACAGCCTGTGGATGTCATTTCTCTAGCTGGAGGAGTAGCATAGCTCCCAGACCTGGTTCTCTTATGTGCTTCTGGCAGACAATTCCTCCCAGTCACCCGTGTCTCTGGGGAACAGCTCCTGGGACCAGGGTGAGGGAAAAAGAGCTATTTCTGCAAGGGTCAGGCACTCCTGTAGGCAATGGGGTCAGGGGCAGAGGCTGATCCCCAGATGTGGTCCAAGAGGAATCAGGGATCATTAATTGCTCGTCACACCCAGGAGTGTCCCCAGCTCCCCCGGGTACCTGCCACCCTCCTGTCTCAGGTCCATCCTCCAAGAGGCTCAGAGGTGTGGAGGGGGGGGGCAGGAGGAGCCCCCAAGTCCCCCAGCCCCAGGGACGATGTAGCTCTCTCCAAAGGCTCAACCACTGGCTGCCACATTGCTCCTGCTCTGCCTGGCCCCCCACCCAGGGAAACGCTCCTGGACCAATCGCAGCAGGAACACCTTGTATCCAGCATCCTCTGTTGCAACTCCTGAGGTGCAGATCAACCTGGGCTTTCCATCTCAGAGACCTGCAGGAGATGCCTTTCACAGGGCGTGTGGCCAGATACCCCTCAGGAGGTTACACCCCCCCTCACCTCTCCCAAAACCACTCGACACACCTCTGCTATCTCATGGGGGTGTACCGCTTGGTCCCACTGCAAGGAAGGTGCTGCCAGGCTGCCGCAGCCCTGTCCAGAAGAAACACAGGCGTTTGGCCTCAAAGCACTGGAGCATAAGGAATTTACCAAGAAGAGCAAAAAGTTAAGACACTGATTTGCAGATACTGTTATGAACCAAAGCCCAGAGCTCTGCTCATTGTAATATCTGACATAATCGAGGTCATTATTTATACATTATCTGCATGAACATTTGACACTGGGAAAATGCTTGCAGTTCCTGAAAGACTGGCAAATTCTAGCACGAGTGTTTATTCATGCCAGGATTTAATCCAGAAACTCATTTTTCTTTCTCATTGGATATTTTATCAGATGAGAGCACAGGCTGTGGTGAGCCGGCAGAGCCTGGACTTCGCCAGGCTGAGCCTCTCTCAGACAGTGTACCTGCTGGAGGAGCCTTCAGAAACTCATTTGAGAATGAATTCCTCATGAGACCATGACCAGCTCTGGACCTACCCACCAGACACCAGGAGGTCCTGTCCCCATGTTGCCCAGCTGATGCCCATCAGCAGCAACGGGCCACTTGGGTGATGCTCCTTGATGTGCCCTGGGCAACCCCACTGAGATGGAGGTCACAGTGCCTCTGGGGACTTCCACCAAGGTCATTTTCCTGAAGCCCACCCTGTTTTACTGAGGCATGTTGGATGGTTTTGCACACTGCGGCTGTACCACCTGGACCAGGCACTGCTCTCAGGGCTGGGATTGGAGTGAGTCTCAGCTGCACCCCAGGAACACAGAGACTCCTGAGAAATATGGGTTCCTCAGGGTCTTCTCTCAGAGAGTTGTGTTGTAGGCACTGTGGGGGAGACTGTTTCCACAAAGCACCTTTTCCTCCTCTCCTCCCCCTGTCAGAGAAAAAACAGAGAAAACATGAAAACCATAATTGCCACTAAGCTGAGGCTGGAGCTGGGAAGGAGTCTCCATCCACTGGCTCCTGCATGGGGTGCACACCCGCGGTGCACACCCAGGGCACAGGGGGACATCCTGACAGAGGGTGATGGGGCTGAGTAGTCAGAATGGAGAGTGGGCTGGGGGGGAGGCTAGGAGATGGGGCTGCTGAGGGGTGGGAGAAGGCATGAACCCTCTTGCTCCCACAGCATTCACACAAGGGACCAGGGGTGCCATTTCCAGCCACAGACCTGGCAGTTGGATCCCAGGTTACAAACTCAGCCGTTGCTGAAGCCATGAAGAAACACAACGCTGGCAGCTGCCACTGAGGAAGCAGCAATGGGAAAAGTCCTGCTTGTTGGGGCACTGGAGAGGGCTGGAAATAATACTTTGCTAATTGGAAAGCAAGCCCCAGGTTGAAATGGCTTCCTCAGGAGCCAGGATGAGGAGCATGAAGGAGCCTCAAGATGATACTGGGCAAGGAGGGACTGCCCCAACTGGTGCAATCATACTTTCATAGCATGTGGTAGATTAAATGCCCAGGAAGTGTGAGGTAGAGGAAAGAGGATGGGTTTTCAAGTTTTGTCCAAATTGCCTCAAAGCTCCCCAGTCTAGGGAAATAGTCTCCGGAAATCGCAATGCATTTGGAGGATTCATCCAGTCCCCATAAGAAGACGGAGAGGTGCTCCTGCAGATCACAGCCAAAATCCCAGTGGGCAGCTGAATCCCATCATCCCCAGATGAACCCTGCCAACAGCTGGGTCTGGAAGAGCATGAAGGGGGGGGTGTCGATTTTGCTCTGGGATCTTCCCCCCACCTCCACTCCCTCCTTTATTTATTTATTGACATCCCAGCATATTACCTAATCCCTCCCATTTTCCATAGCTGTCACATCCCCACTTCCACAGCCAAGACATGACGGAAAATATGTTTGATTTTTTTTTCCTGGCAGGTACCCATTTCTGGTTTCTTTTTAAAAAAAGGCACCACCCCTTCCCCCCAGAAATGCAGCAGCGGTCCCGGTCCTCTCTGTGTTCATCTCGGGATGTCTTCCTGCCCTGGCTGCAGCAGCGTTGGCATCACACGGCTTCCTCAAGTCTGGGTGAGAGCCAGAGCCTGTAGGAGGGAATGCAAGTGCTTCTTGTTTTGTGAAGAAGGTGGCAGGACCTGGTGGGTAGAGACGGGGCTCCCAGCCAGAACCACTGCCTTTCTCTCCTGTACCTCCCCCTCCTTTAATGAAATCATCCCAGATAATTAATTTTGTCTGATTCTGTCTGCCTGATGGGAGCAGCCAAGGTGTGAGCATCATGACACTCAGTCTCAGCACAGCTCAGGAGCAGGGCAGAGCTCTTGGGAGGATAAAACTCCTGTGTGCCTTCAGCCAGATAAAAAAGAGAGAACAAAACATGTGTTCCCACCGACAAAAACCCTCTCAAACCCATGGGTGGACAACAAGAGCCCCAACGGTGAGAGCCATGGGGAACTAGTACCGCAGCTTCCCCTGTCCCTGGACCTACATGTCCACCTGCAGCACCAGCACCGCCTCCTCTGCTTTCTGTCCTCATTTTCCTGCTGCAAATGATTCAATACTCTAATTACAACACTTCAGCGGGCTGTATAGTTACCAGGCATTCCCACAGCACCTGATCACAGAGGCTAGGGGAAGAAGGGCCTGATCCTGTCCTTGCTGAGATGCCTTGCTCACAAGGGGAGCCAGTGCTGGCAAACAAGAGATGTTCTTTGTTCAGCCATGTGCCTCGGCTGCAAGGAGGGGAAGGATCTTCATGCCAAAAAGGCAGGTGGGCAACGTGGACACCCCAACAGCCCTATGCATGCTGGAGCATGGTGGGTGCACTGGGGGCTCCCTCTCTCCCCCAAGGACCCAGGGGACCATGTCCCCACTCAGACACAGCCAAAGGGCACTGAATTGCTGCCTCTGTGCTTGCCACAGGATTTGGAGTTCTCCCTGGGAAGGACCGAGAGCATCCCCAGCCGGGACCGCTTCCAGGCAGCCCGGCCGCACACAGACAGGTCCAAGCCACAGCCACGAGCACAGGCTGGATCCACACTCGGAAAGGAGACAGACTCGTCCCGCCAAACACCCAAATTAGAACAGACAAGCGGAGGAAAATGGCCTTTGAGGAGCTCGGAGCAGAGACAGCAATATTGGATATCAGCCGAGCAGGAGGGGCCAGGAAGAGGGAGGCAACAGGACCCCAGGTCTGAGGTTGGACCAGCCCTGCCAGCATCTGCCTAGTGATGAGGAACTTGATAAAAGCACAGAGGACATGGGCGCATCCTGCAACGGGCAGGATTGACACCCAGGGAGGTGTAGGTCTGGGACAGAGTAAAAAATGGGAGTTGTTGAGTTGTAAAGCATGAGGTAAAGAGAGAGCTGAAGCCAGGAGCTGTGTCCTGGGCAGAGCACCTCCAGATGTCACAGCTCCTTGATGTCCTCAAGGAGTCCAATTCTCTGGGGTCCCCTTTTCCAGGTGACCCAGGAAGAAATGGCAAGGCAGGACTCACCCAACGAGACCTTACCAGGAAGAGGTGAGGGTGCCCTGACCTGCAAAGCCACCAGGAGGGATTTGGGGATTGTCCTAAACTCAGAAGTTTCAGCTGCATTTTTTTAAGAAAAACTTAATATTCTTCATGGAAAGCAGCTGAATTTCTGTTGGTTTAAGCCAAATTTCACATATGGGATAGTTGGCATAGCCAGTCCTCCTATTGGTGCTCAGAAACAAACATAAGGCGGAAGAAGAAAGTAAAAGCAAAATAACAGATTTCAAGTTTGGGGTAATCTTCTTGCTTTGCTCTATTCCCTTTGATTTCTATTTCATCATCTTCTGGGAGCTGGTAAAGCTGGGACCTGTCCCTATCCCCAGATATAAGAATAGAGGTGATGATG
Source organism: Athene cunicularia (assembly GCF_003259725.1). Taxonomy (NCBI): domain Eukaryota; kingdom Metazoa; phylum Chordata; class Aves; order Strigiformes; family Strigidae; genus Athene; species Athene cunicularia. The sequence goes on along the minus strand of NW_020799125.1, from coordinate 9,941,522 downwards.
TTTCAGCCTCTGAGTTTAGCAAAGGGAAGGACAGAGCTGCTCGTCTCTTTTGCTGCTTGGTTGCATTTCGGAAGACCACGTGTAACCAGGGAGTGTCTGCAGGCAGAGCAGATCATTGCCAGACAAGTGAGCAAACCGCTCATCTGCTGTGCAGCTGCAGGGAAGTGCTGTGTTTGCACACCTAACGCTTGCAAACACTGGGGCAGGAAAACCGGAGGAGTTGGGGGACATTTTCAGGCTGCAGGCACACTGGCCATGCTCTGAGTGGGGAACCCTACACAGGCACAGGGACACTCCTGTCCTTGCTGGTGTTTGAACTGTCTCTGAGCTCCACATCGGTGGTGTTTGTGTGTGCAAAACACGCCGGTCCTTGCTCTCAGCAGGATGAAAACCCTGTTGCTTGCACAACCCCTTGCTGCAGCTGTCCGTCTCCCTTCTGCCCCTCTGCATCAGCCCCTCTCCATCCCACCCCAGCCTTCAAAGCTGCCGGTTGCCTGTTATCCTCCCCATCCTCTCTGGAAATGGCAGTGATGCTTATGCAAACTAGGAAGCAAAAGCTTTACTGTGCTTTTCCATCGTGCGCAAATGGCTGGGGGTCATGCAGAGCTGATGCAAGGCTTGCGCCAAGATCCAGCTCTGCAGCCCCGCTCCCAGTCGGCCGGCCGGCCAGATGAGCCGGTTTAGAGTTTCAACCGCAAGCCACGCAAAGGAAGAAACAAAACCAAGGGGCAGTGGGACTGTGACCTGAATTCAACTTTGGGGTCTGGTGTTTCTCCATTCCTGCACCTCCTCTTCACTTTTGAGGGGTGATTCCTCTTCATCCCCACCAAACATCCCATGGGATGTTCAGCCCTGCCGAGGAGGAGGTGATACGGGAGGGTCTGTGGGCCTCTGCGTTTTTGGTGCCTGTGTGAAACCCTCCCCATCACACTCCTGCAGGCACATTGGGCTGATGGCCCAGGAAACGCTTCCATTTTAAATATAGAGCTTGGCCCTCTGAGGCAGCTTCCTTCCCAGCTCCCACACTGCAGAAATGTTTCGATCGATCTAATCTTTGAATAAAACCTCCTGCAATTCTTGCACATTTTTTCTCCATTTCCTTTCCCATTTGAGCTGACAGCATCAGATCCATATCTCACCAGCAAGTCACAGTCTCGATTCCACCCCTGCAGCTTTGCTTGTGATTTGGAGGTTACCCCAGACCTCCCCAGCAACAAAGGGATGTGGGAGAGCAGCACTGGTCCCTTCGTCTGCCCTTGCCTGCTACCTGGGGCTGCTCTAGTGCTGGGGAGCAGAAGGAAATACCTGACATTCCTGCTCCATGCTCTCATTTCTCAGGCAGGCCCCTCACAGCCCAGCTCACTGGGCTCCCATTCAATTATTCGGGGAGATTTTCTCTTTCCAGTAATGCCACAATCTCTGCTGGTTCCCCTGGCCAAGCCAAGCAGGCGGCTCTGCCCGGGGTGACCTGGCAGGCACAGCCCAGCCTTGGGAGCTTGGAGGATGGACGGAGGAGGATGAAGGGGACACGGGAATGTCTCGCTGGGGTCAGGCAGCACCACTGCTGAACAGAGAGCTCAGAGAGAGGGATGGTGCCAGCAAGGGGAGCCTGGACTTGGGTGCTGCTCTTCCTTTCTGTCCTGGGTTGGAAAGAAAAGAGGAAAGGGAAAAGGAGAAGGAAGGGAAAGGGTGTCAATTCTTTTATTTCTTTATTTCCCCTTCTGCTGCTGCTGGCCGGCAGCTGTGCACAGCTCCTCCAGCATCTGGAGTCTCTTGGCCACCGGCTGGGGCTCTTGGAGGACGTGTGCGCTCGTGCACACACTCGCTGAACTGCGGCATGCCGGGTTAAGAGAGGAATGTGACTCCGGACGGAGGAGAGGGGAGGCCGTGCTGCCCGTGCACAGACAGCCGCCGGCTCAGCAGGAGTTCCAGCTCTGTCTCTCCCTCTCCTGCCTCTCCTGCCTGCACCCAATGGAATGGCAGATCCTGCCCAGATATGGGAGACTTGAGGTGCCTCTGACAAGGGGAAGGGTGCCAAGGTCTGCTGGGGGTTCTGTGCAGCCCCCAGGCTGGGTGCAGGGCTGAGACAGGTGAGCCATAGAGGCCAAGCCCAAATTTCCATCCCCAGCACCATGGCTCCACTCAGGGTTCCCAGATGTGGGAGGCAGCAGCTGGCACAAGGAGCATTCCTGCAGCACAGCTTCGGAGAAGCTAGAAGCCTGGGGAGATGCACAGCAGGGAGAGGCACTGCTGCCAGCATCACCCCACGCTGAGGGGATGGCCCGGTCCCTCTGCCATCCCCAGCCACCCCAGCACCCTCCCACCCCCAGCAGCCACCGCTCTCAGTGGTGTCTGGAGGCAGAAAGCGTCCAATTGCATCTACCAAGCACAGCATGGAGACTCCTGGGAAAATGGGATAAGTCCTCCAGGTCTGTGTAACAGTCCATACAAGGGCTGGGAGGCAGCTGGGCACTGAAATTTGAGGTGTGCTTGCTCATGGGACCCTTTTTGCCATCCTGGAAAACCTTTGGGATAAGGTGTTTTGCAGCCCATGGCTTGCTCAGCTGTAAGCAGGAAAATAAAACTTCACCCTGAATTATGGAGGGATTTCACACCAGCTGACCCACACTGCCATTCGCTGCACCATGGGGAATTGGCTGCTGTGCCCATGGGAGGGGGACACGGTCCATCTGCCCACGGGCACTGGAGCAGGGCAGGAGTGTCTGGGAAACTGCTGCTCCCCTTTGGTGCTGGCGCTGACCAAACAAACCCTGGCTGCGCTCGCCTTGGCTGGGGCCACAGCCTATTTTTGGAAGCTCTCAAGACTTCCAGGGAAGGATCCGCCTTTTTTTTCCCTTCATTCACAGACAGGGTCATTTTGATTTGTTATGTGTTTGTGCAGGGATTTTTATTTTTATTATTATTATTTATTTATGTCCTGCCTTTTATTTATGACATCAGAGAAGTGCAGCTGAAACACAACAGAGGTGGAGGGGAAGCTACAGGCTTGCCTGTTTGGGGGAGCAAAAGCAGCCGAGCTGCAAACACGATGGGGACGTGAGTGTCTCTCTGCCATGAAATGTCTGTTCTTTGTATTTCGCCGGTGGCACTTGACAGATTTGGGGATGTGAAGGGAAGGACAGGAGCCGGCAGGCTTCCACCTGGGCTACAGCCTGGTTCCCCACTGCCTGGAAGGGATGCTGCGAAAAGTGTGGTTTTCCAAGAAACTGGGCTTCAAGGCTGAGCACCCAAAAAAGGACCAGCCTGCCTCTTACTGGGGACACTGGACTAGTTTCATCAATTCCCAGCCCAGCCTTTTCCTTTCTGGGGAGCTGCCTTCTCCCTTCTCCAGGGATCTTATGTGATACCCAGGTCCCATTTTTGGGAAGACCCTAATTTTGCAGGAATTCCCCCCAATATGTAAGTGCAGCTGTTCTGCCTGGGATGCAACAAAAGACCCAAAAAGAGCCAGATCACAACAGATCCAACTTTTAGGAGAATTTGACCCTCTCTTGTATGGTGCAGGTTAGACCTTGACCTCGCTGGTGACAGCAGTGGAAGGCAGAGAGGGCTGCCTGATTTGTGACCTGCTGCAGGTGGTGACACTAATTTGTGTGTCCCAGGAGAGGCAACTCCCCCCGGCTTGCTCAAACAACTAGTTGCATTGGGGATCAGTGGGGTGCTCCTGTGGGCACAGTGCCCCATGCAGCCTTGGTCACAACTCCCATGTCTCTGCTGGGGTCTGCAACCTCCCCCAGGGACCTCCACCTCTCCCAAGCACAGGTGGGGAAGGCAGGAGGGGCAGGACTTTCCCCATGGGATCAGGGCTGGATCTGGGCTGTGCTGATGTAAATCATCACAGCAGAAGGGTCAGGGAGTCCAGTGCAAGCGCCAGGCCTGCTTCTGGGCTCTCCCTGTGGAAGGGGTTAATGCATCACCCTGACTGGTCAACATCTCCTGGCCCACACCAGGAGAGGGGACACTGGGAGACCACATCAGATTTTCTTCTTCCCGTGGCTGGCTTGCCCTTCTTCTCTGCTCTCAGCCCACACTGCCCACATCCTGTGATGCTCAGAGGGGTTCGCAGATCCCACCCAGTGCAGTCAGCTCAGTGGGGGTCCCAGCCAGCTCAGTGCCTCGGTGCTGGGCTGTCCCAGGGCTGCCTGGGAGCAGAGGCAGGAAACATAAAAGCAGTCTGGGCTGTGCTTGCCAGTGCTGGAGCTGCAGCGTGTGCGGGGACTGCCACGTCTGTGAGCAGAAACAACAGGGCCTAAAAATGCTCTCTCCTCCTTGCCCCCCTCTCCTCTTTCCCCATATGGCTCCTGGGCTCTCAGGAAAGGGCAGAGGGGTGTCGTGGAAAGGTCTGGATAAATCTCAGGGGCACGAAGCCTCAAGCCTGGCTGAGGAGCCAGGATGGACAGTTGAGGTCTCATGGTGAGAGGAGCAGGGAGTCCCAGGAGTGTCTCTGCAAGGGTCCCCTCCTCCTGCCACACTCAGGCTCCTCGTCCCACCACAGCACCACTCCAGCCAGGCATCAGGCTCATCTCTGCTCCCAGCCACACATAGCAGGGATGCTCCTGCACCATGTCCCACAGCCACCAGGTTTTGTCCCTCCAGGGGAATTGTGTCCTTGGGGAAAAGTGCCGCCAGAGTCCCTGGGAGGAGAGTACTGTGGTCCTGCTCAGCTAAGGAGGTTGGAGACGGCACTCAAGAGAGTTGGGCTGGTGGGGAGGCCAGCGGGAAAAACCACTCCACAAGGACATGGAAAGCAAAAGCAAAGCTCCCAAGCTCTGTCCGCAGGACTTTGCAACATGTGAAAGTGTTTATTTCATTGGATGGCAATGGATAAACAAAGCCCCAGCAGAGGCAGTGGAAAAAAATCCCCCACAACAACCCCTGGCTGGGAGCTGCCAGCTCCCATTCCTGCAGTGCTCTTCTGTTTGGGACAAAGTGAGCATGAGATCCGCAGCTCCCAGCCCCTCCAAGGAAACAACAAAGACCAGGGAAGGGCAATAATGAGTCTGTGAACATTTAACACACATGGGGCCAGGCTCTGCTCAGTTAACCTTGGTGTAAAGCTGGGACTAGTGGTGGTTCTGCAGCTCAACAGCAAGGACGCTGTGAGCAGGCTTTGGTCTTGAGAAGCAAATGCAATAGTTGAAATGTCTCTAAAACAGTGGGGTAGAGTGGACCACAGGGCAAAGGGGAGCAGCAGGTAAATCCCACAAAAAGGCATTACACTAAAGTACCTGTTGAAATCTTGACAGCTGATGCAAGACTACATGGAGCACCTCTGCACCTTCCTCTTCTGGACATGGGCTGTCAGAGAACTGTTGGCAGAGAACTGTTGGCATAGGACACCTATATTCCCATCATGGGACGTCAGACCGGGGGCATTTGCAAGGCTTTTCCAACAAAAGAGCTCAAGGTGCTTGGCATGTGCTTGCAGGTGAAGACTTGGAGAAGGGCAGCCAACTGGGACCCATGGGGGTGGGACTTGCGCCACCCCAGCAGTCAGCTGTACTGGTAGGAATAGTTTCATGACTTTCTCAAGCTACCCAAGTGACTCATAAAAAAGACTGAACCAGATGTCAGAGTCCTGATGCCGGGACTGACTGGTCTTGGGACCTCCCAACTCTTTGAAAGAGCAGATGTGCTGAGAACCGGACTTGGCATAAGTGTCTGGGTTTTGGAGCAAAGAGAGGAAGGAGGTAAAACAGCAACAATGTCAACTGCTTTGAGGTGGTGAAAGGCCCTGTCCAAAGTTCAGAGGTCAGGTGTATTTCTGTTTTGCCTTTTGCACATGAAAGCACTCAGACAGAGAGGCTCTGACGCAGGGGAAGATGTGCAGTGATGCTCATTCCAGTCCTCCTCACATGATCCCACCATTCCAACACAACAAAAAACTCCTGGAGAGGCGGGAGAGCAGTTCGAGAATACACTGAGCACCTTCACTGCCTACTGAATTCCTGGCTTCTCCTCTGATACATGCCAAGAATGGGTTCAGTGAATGCCAGCAAGGGGAAGTGTGGATTATGTGCAGAAAGGGAACAAGGCTGAGAACAGCCTTCATGCCCCTCTGGCTGCAAAACAGCAGATAGATAGATAGATAGATAGATAGATAGATAGATAGATAGATAGAATGTGTCTGGAATCTCACAGGGAGATCTGGGCAACATGGCTCTATATCATTTCACCAAGCACTTTCCGTAGGGAGCTCTGCATGTGGGGTGGGATGGTGGCTCCCAGATGAAAAACACCTTTCAGTCTTTGCTGGGCTCCCAGTCACTCCCACCAAGGACCTGCCTGTGCTAAAGCAGGCAGCTGATCTCCCACACCCCACTCCTGCACAGGCAGGTGAAGCTCAGGCTTGCCTTCCCTACCCTCTGTGCAGCAGGAACCCCGCACAGTGCCACCCCGATCATGTGCCACGCAGAACTGCGGCTGAGAGAGACAAGCCTGGACTTGATGGTTACTGGGCTGGCAGTCCCTTAGGTAGGGAGAGTAAGGAAACCAGGACTGAAGGTGAGGAGAGGACAGGGGGTGATTTTCAAGGAAGGTATTTTTCACAATGAGAGCCATGAAACACTGGTTGCTCCATCCCTAGAAACATTCAAGGTCAAGTTGGATGGGGCTCTGAGCAGGCTGTTGTCGTTGAAGATGTCCCTGCTCACTGCAGGTGGGTTGGACTAGATGACCTTTAATGGTCCTTTCTAACCCAAACTATTCTATGATTCTAATGGAGCTGGTGAAATGAATGTACGGAACTGGTTTTGCTTTCCAGTGCCGGAGCAAAACCCACCAAGACTGCTAGATATACTGGGTACAGTATTTCAGCTGCTGTCCACAGGACCTGGCACTGACGTGAAATAAGTTTGTCCCTGTGTGTTGCACCTACAATGCAAGAACACGTTTATTTCATAAGTGAACACAGTCCCCCTCCTGTGCCTGGAACATGTGCTTTGCTCAGCTTGAGACACTTCCAATAGATAGAAAAGGTTGGTAGCTTGGTTTCCCTCTCAATGCTTTGGCCATGAATCCTCCCGGCTCCCCTGTGGCCACGGGGCTGGGCAGGGGAAGGTGGAGTCCCGGAAACATCCTGGGGATGGACAGAAACCAAGAAAGTTTCCAAGATGGAAGCCATCCAGCATAAATACAAGGGTTGGGCATGTGTGTGGTCTCCATAAATTAAAGCTACTAATTGGCTTTAAAGTGATGATAAGAAGAATATGGTAAGACCTCACAACTGAAGCTAGCACACTCAAGCTAGGTACATGGGGCACTGCTTCCTCGGTGCCCATCGCTCACTGTAGGGTGAGCAGCCGAGAAAAATCCTTCCTGACACGTTCTCTGAAGATTTCCCTCCTGCTCCCTCCTCGACACCCTCCAGTGATATCTGCCCCTGTCAACACACACACACTCATTCAAAAGCTTGCTAGCAAAAGAGAAAAATCTCTGAAAGTAGCAGGTGTCCTTAAGTCCTGTCAAAATACATCAGTGCTGTCTTTGGAGCACGACTGGCCCTCGGAGCCTGGCCTGACCCCGGGATCCAGCCGCGCCAGGCTGGTCCCTGCAGCACCGCTGTAATTAGGGCTTGGGAATGAGCGGCGCCGGCACAGAGGAATTTGCAACGGCTTGGTTGTGTTGCCTGCCCTGCCCTCGCTGGCCTGCACCGACTCCTGCACCCGGCAGCGTGTCACCAGTGCAGGCAGGTGAGCACAGCAGCAGGGCACCCACCTCCTAAAAGAGCATCCCAGGAATGGGCCAGCTGCTGGCACGGCTCACAGGGACCAGCGGGTATCTGAGCACCGGGTGTTTGGCAGACGGGCATCCCCAGCACTGCGGCAGGTCCCCGAGGTGTTGGCGGGGCTGCAGAGGTGATGGGGACTGATGGCGAGGAAGGGGCCACGCGTCCCATGGGGAGGGGATTGGGATGGTCAGACGGGTGTCTGAAGGGCAGCTGTTAGTTCTCTCTCCCATAATTAAAGGAGCAGGACATGTCAAAGAAGATCCCTCATTCAGAGTCCACTATAAATCTTCAAGGGCTGGACTGCCAAAGAGATTGAAAAGGGGTTAAGCACTCATTTCTTCGAGGCTGATGGAGTTCAGTGCATGTAGCCTGGAGGTTCTCCAAGGGGCCTGATGTTTTATGTCTTTGGGATGTTTTTGTCTTCCTTCAGTTGTATTCAGTGCTGGTATTATGTTTATATCAGCAAAATTCTGGATTACTGCCTTTTTTTTTTTTTTTTTAAACATCTGCTGCTTCTGCTTGTAGATTGTACCACTGTGTCCTGCCAGCGGAGAGAAGCTCCAAGCAGGACGTGGGTGGCAAATGTGATGCTACATGGTAGGTGGTGGAGCTCAGCAGAGAGCTCAGCCTGCCACTGTTCTGGGTGACACACAGCAAAGTGTCTCAGTCTCAGCTGCTCTGCAAGAAAAAACTCTGCTGGCTTCATTTAGGGAATTAGGTGAAGCTCCCTGCTGTGATGGATAGCAAAGCTGCAGGTTAGAGAGCTTGAGAAGAAATAGCTTGTGAAGCATATTCTGGCGGGGTCCCAGAGCACCCCATGGCTGGAAATTTGGTGGGAGCACAGCTCAGAGGAGAGGGGCTGGGTGCAGCTGGGCTGGTGGGCAGCTGTGTACCAGCTTGTCCCTCCTGGGTGCTCAACCGCTTGGAACTGAGCACACCTGGGGCAGAGGACCTGTTCCATTAATGTGCCCACAGGATCTCAGTGAGCACTGCTTCCTCATGCTCCACGGGCACCCAGTGCCTTGCCAGGAGGTGGCACAGCCTCATCTGCTGGGGGTCCCATCCCTGCCCAGCTTCCAGTGCCAGCATTGGCCCTCCCAGCTCACCCACCTGGTCCTCTGCACTACAAAACCCTGTCCCTGTGCTCTGCTCCCCATCACCCATGTGTCATCGCCTCCCCCTCCTGGACCAGCTACCAGGGCATGAAGCCACCAGAAGCCAAGGGAGCCTGTCACACCTCCCAGCCACACACACCGCCCTGCTGCTGTCCCCTGCTTTGCACCAGCATCCCGAAACTGGCACATGAAGAGGAATGTGAGCAAACACAGACCCCACCTGGCCCCCTCCCGCCCCAAATTCCACTGAGTGCCAAAGACGGGCTGCTGAAGAGTCGGAGCAGTTTCAGTCAACTCCATATTTACTTATGAATTCCAGCCAAAGAGGCAACAAACGTGCCAGAGACCTCCCACCTCTGAGGCTTCACCCCTCACACCCCAGCATCTCCCCCCACTGCCCAGGGGGGAGCAGCTCCCTGTGTTCCAGTCACAGCTCCCCTCTGTTCAGTCATTTTTCCTTCCCTCGTGACTGCTGGTGCCTCTACCTGCCTGCCTGCCTGCCTGTCACTCTCTATTGCCTTCTCTCTGCATTTACTGGAAAAAAAAATGTTGCTACATAAGAAAATGTAATCAAATCAAAAGAGAAATGAAAAGAAGAGCCTCAAAAATTGCTAGACAGGCATTTTCTGTTCAAGATCAAGGGCCAAATTCTGCTTTCATCACACTGGAGAAAAATCTGGACTAATCTCCCCTTGAATTAATGGCATTCCTGTGTAAGGGGAACAGAATTTCATTCATTCGCGCTTTGTACAGCAGCAGAGGGGCCATTAATCCTTACAGCTTCCAGTCACGTCTCCCCCGGTTCACAGCTCCAGCAAGTCCTGCATGGGAAGTCCCAGATCATTTTCCCGCATCCTTCCTTGACTTGTCAGTTCATGATAAACAGCATCTCATCCCATTCCCAAACGTACAAGCACACTGAGTGATTACATCACCCCCGAACCCGCTCCAATAAGATAAAATGTAGCTCACATCCAATTTGAATAACTGTATTCCCCAGTGGGCTTTCTCCCCTCGTGCATACCACTCAGGGACCAAATCCTGATGTCTGCTGCAAGGCATTGAACACCCGCAGTCTCTCCCTTGAATTCGGGGATCGTTGGTCGAGGTTCCTGCCAGAATAGCTGCTGTGGGAACCCCGGCCTACTGCAGCAGATGCTCGGTGTTGCTGCTGGGGAGAGAGGCTGGCCTTGCTCCCTACCGACAGCAGAGCTGTGACACCATCTTCCTGACACCAGTTCACAGCCCTGAGAAGAAGGTGGGAGAATGATGGAAACTGATTTTCTTCTGTGCTATTGATGGGGGGGGGAGAGATACCTCCAAACACCTGTGTGATGGTTTGACTTTGGCTAAATGCCAGGTATCCACCAAGTCGCTCTATCACTTCCCCCCCATTTCCCCTTGTTTTCTCAACAGGGCAAAGCAGGGAAAGAAAATAAGATAAAGCAACCCTTGTGGGTAAAACAAAAGCAGTTTTAATATAAGCAAAATGAAGCAAAGGTCCACGCACGGAAGCAAAAGAAAACAGATTTGTTCTCTGCTTCCCATGAAGAGGTGATGTGGGGGCTTCTCAGGAGCAGGGCTCCAATACGCGTAGTAGTTGCCTTGAAGGACCAAGGGTGACCCCCCACCCCCTTCCTCCTTTCTCACAGCTTTATACTGAGCAGACATCATATGGTATGGAATATCCCTTTGGTCGGTTCAGGTCATCTGTCCTGGCTGTGTCCCCCCCCAAGATCTTGCCCACCCCATCCCACTGGGGGAAATGTGGGAAAGAGCCTTGGTGCTGTGTAAGCACTGCTCAGCAGTAGCCACAACACCAGGGTGCTATCAACACCCTGCCAGCTCCCAACATAAAACACAGCACCGTGAGGGCTGCTGTAGGGGAAAACCAATTCCAGCTCAGCCAAACCCAGTACAGTCTCCACCCCTTATTCCATACCATTTACGTTATGCCCAGGTCCCACATAATACTAATTTATCCATTCCATAAGCTTTCTTCACTCCTTCAGATGTTCAGTGACTTGGCTCCCATCTGTCAAGACAGATGTTCAGGGAAGAAGTATGTTTGACTGTTGGACTCCAGCACCGGCTAGGTCTGGGTCATCATTGCACGCATCTGGTTCACTCTTTGTCATTCCTACTTCCTCCATCACTTCCTGCAACATACAACTCACCTCACAGATTACTTTCCCCCCAAGGTTAAATGTCCTTGAGGCACACACTGAGTAGTCCCATCCTCCTGCATTACCCACCAAGTACATCCAGGTCCCTGAGCAAAGACAATCCCGCGAGTGGGCTTGCCTTTTCCCAAAGGAGGAGCAATCCACACTGCATTCCCCAGCCATTTCCCTGTGTGTACTACAGGGACCCTATCTCCTCCCACAGTATGAAGGGGATTTGTTTGGGTAGGACCAGGACGGTTAACAGATCCTCTGGTGTTAATTAGCCAAGTGGCTTCTGCTAAATTTATATCACAGTGCTTCCATTCCCCATTGTCCAATGTTCTCAACACCTCTAAACATCTGGGCTAGCCTCCTCTCTGTATTGCAGTATTGCACCCACATCTGCCCGGTGCCATGAAGCACCTTCAGGTGAACATCAGTGCACATCAACTGCCCTGACCAACCTCACCTGGGACCCCACCCACACCCCTGCCCATGGCCCCTAGACTCTATTTAAGCTCAGCCCCAGGGCATTCCTTCCCTACCTGGTCTAGGGGGTGTGCATTTTACTTTGGAAGAGACCTTAGCCATGTGCTAAAGATTATCTCTGTTCTTGTTTCAGGCTGCTTTTGCTTCTGACTAGGCTCCCTGTATGGACCTTGGATGTGGCTCACCACTCCCTGGGGTTCTCAGTTACCAGCACCCAGCTCTACCTGCTGCATTTGGTGCCTGCAGGGTTATATCCCATTAGTGTGGGTACTCCCTGTGCTGCCATCACCCTTGGCTCCTGGCTCATCCTTTACCCCAGTCCTACTCTTGCTACTCCCTGAGAAGTGTGGCTTCCTCCCTGATCATTTATCTTGCTCTTGGACTTTATTCCTGGTAGGACAAGAGCTAAGATTTTCTTTACTGTTGAGTTTTTTTCTGAAAACTATAATGTAAGTACAAATGAGTAGCAATATTAGTGATAAATAAGGTAATACCCCTTAGCATTAACATTCCTGTCTACTTAAAGATGGATTCAGATGTAGGATGTAGGATGCTTTAAAACTCAAGTTGGCATCCAAGGTTTGGAATCCTAACTTTGTGAGCGCAGCAAGTCTTCTGCATTCCAAAGGGAAGCTCCAAAATGAACATCAAATAAGTAGCACATGGGTTGGGATTGTGTCATGACTGCTGTCATGAGGAGTAAGTTATGCCCATGCATTAAGGCATATGCTGGACTTGCTGGGCAGGTGCTGCAAGACCACAGGAGACAGAGTCTTGTGCTCTCAGGAGGTGTCTGACTCCCTGTGTGGTACCTTCAGCACATGGCTAAGATGGTTGGGAACACCAGACCTTCAGTGATGTTGGCCCCTTCACCCCACAGCATCCCCAGGAATGTAAAGGCCATATCTTAGGAAACATGGCCAAGGGACAACCCAGTGTTTGTGGGAGGAATGAGCCCAAGACCCAGCACAGAGGGTCACTGCAGAGAGCCCTTCCAAAACCCTGTTCCAAACCTGCCCAGGGCATGTGGGAGGGAGCCAGCCAGGCACAATCAGCACCCAAAGTCCCACTGATCACACATCAAGCCCCCCTGAGACAGGCACCATTACTTTTTCAGATCAAGGGGCAGCAAATCGAGGATAGATTTTTTCCTACGTGGATGAACACTTAAATCTCCGTGTGTGCGCACTCAAGGGTCAGAAAGATGCTGCCAGGGAGTAAAGAATTCCCTCTTAACACCTCTGAAGAGCCTAGCAGGGAAGGCAGAGGGCCAAGCCAGATTCTCAGCAGTACTGGTAGGATGATAATGTCTGCCAAAGTAATGGCCCAGCTGCCTTATTAGGACCTCCCTCCGCAAAGCATGGAAGGGAGCATGCATCAAAGTACTTTAGCCCTTGGGAGTGGGTGTGGGATTAAAACAAGGGCAGGAGGATCTGGCAGGCTGAGATTAGTCTAGGAAAGCCAGTGGCTTTCTGGGTACTAAAACGAGCTGTGAAAGGAGAGCTGCCTGCCAGCCTTTGGGGAGGACTGGGGTGCAGAAAGGGTGCAGGCAAGAGCACTTCCTTGCATTACATCTCTGGGGCTGCTGTGAGCCCCTGGGTAAATAAACAGCTTCAGCTTCCTGCCAGGTCTTAAATCTTTGCAATAAGAAGTTTTTTAAAATAAGCAAATATAGGGAATTCCTGCTGTTTGCTGTCTTACTGTGGGAAATGCTTGGCATAGGAAGGAGCAGTAACCTGTGCCAGGCCAAAAGCTGCTGCAGCATGCAATCCAGAGCAGTTCTGTTGAAAGGGCTGATGTTACTGCAGGCCTAAGGAGCTCATCACCTGGCTTCCATGTTCTGCTCTGCTTGTGCACAAGGTTTCAGACACCAGGATTTCTCTGTGGTACAAGCAGGAGGCCAGGGAGCAAAAGAGCAGAAGAACCTTACCCCATCAGCCATCCAGCTGAACCTGCAGTTGGGTTCACATGTGGGACAGAGAGGAGCTAAATGGGCTTTGGCCCAGCACTTCGCATCAGTTCTCCCATTTGGAGCGATTTGATGTTGACCCACCACTGCAGATATGCTATAAAATTAGAGCAAGGGTGGAGGACAGCATCCCCTGAGCCCCACAGCATTTTCCTTCCAGAACACAAGCTCAATTTGCCTTATTAGAGCTGGTGCTCTGTGAAAAATCAGTGGGAATAAGCCTGAGCGACCTGCTGAGAGCTGAGCGCTGCAGCAGGGGAGCAGGAGCCAGCCCTCTCAGGGCTGTGGGATCCTCTGTCCTGGGGTCAGTCTGATGGGGCACAGTGATTTTTCTGCCCTTCAGAAACAGTCACCCCACAGGACAAGAGCCCTGTAAATGTCTCTCCTTGCAGAAGCCCCTCGGTGTTTGGATGGGGAGGGGGATCCTTGGGTTCTTTTTGGTTTTCACTGAGCTTGATCAGCTTGCACATGAGACAAGCAGCCTCACACAGCTGGCGTAACCCTGTTGATTTACATGAATTCCTCCAGACACACGCTGGGGTTTATGCTCTACTGGCATTTGCATTTCTACAGTCTGGATTCAGGCTGGGAACTTTTATTGGGTGGATTCTAGCAAAACAGAAGGCAAGAAATAAAAATAACTCTTTTTCTGGGCTGAGTTGATTGCTCTTACACCGGCATAAATCTAGGCCAGCTCTATTGCTTTTTAAGGAGTAACTGGGTTTATACTGGTGTAACTATGTCCCCAGAGTTGCATGAAATGTTCACAACAAAACCTGAAATTACATGGAACTAGCAGAGATTCACTGTTTTAGGGTTTCATTACAAATTTGAATCTCAGACTGAGCTTGTCAAAAGATTCCTTAAGGTTCATGAACCTTTCAGTCAAGTCTTGGCCTAGAGTCAAGCCAAGCCTTAGCTGATTTATAGCTTTGTATGGAAATAATGTGAAATCAGTGGGTTTTGTTTGGTCTTGAAGCTGAAGCTCAACGCTTGCAGCCGAGCTTGGATTTTGAAACGTCAATTCTCTTTGAAAATTGAGCTCAAACCTGAATCTGCAGTGGGAGCTGTAGGAGATGCTGTCTAGATTAAAAACACAGGCCAGATTTGCAAGGGTAATGAGGCTGGTGATTTTTTGCACAGCCCTCTGAGTACGAAAGAAGCAAGGTTTGAGCTGTGCTGCTGCTCCATGCTCGAGGAGCTGGGTGAAAAATCAGATGCGATTCATTAGGACATAAGGGCATGTAAGGATCATTTGATTCAGCTGGCTGCTGAAATGAGCTAAGTACTATTAGTTCTAATCTCTGACAGTCCCTGCGACTGCCTCTTGGAGAGGCAGGAGATAGCAGTGTTCCTCTTGATATTCCACTTTGCACTTCAAAGATGGTGTAGTTCCTGCTGGTTATATATTGCCTGCGGGATTAAGATTCACAGGCAGCAGCGAAGCAGTTGACAATGTGGTTTGGCAGCGCTGAGCCGGCAGCACATGCCTCCTCCCCAGCCAGCACCGAATGCAAAGCACTCAAGGCAGCCCCAGGAGGAGAGGGATATAAAAGCTCCTTTAGCTGTGTGGGGCCATGCTTGGAGCTAGCCCAGTCTTCCTGGTTTGTTTCTTTTTGTGACCAATTTGGGGTGAAGAAGGCCAGGAATGGTACCTTCCCCATCATCCATAGTGATGATGCAGAAACAGCCATGGCTTGGTAGGATCTGGCTCTGTGGAGTGCAAGTGTGATGTATGGCACAGGCCTAATCCTGCTGTGATATGGCCTCACAGGAGCAAAGGCTTTTCCTGGGTTTGTGTTTGACCGTTAGCATGGGAATACCTTTGGTCTCTTGGAAACAAGTGAAAGAGCCTGGTGTGGGGCAGAGGAAGGAGGCATTTCTGCACCAGGAGGAAGACAACAGCAGCCCTGGACTCCATGCCACCATGAAGGCCTTTCCTCAAAGGCCTGTGGGATGAGGAACAATGTGCTTCCTCTGAGCAGCTCTCAGTCAGGTGGTTGGGTTTTTCACTGTGGTGTTGCCGTTATTTTAATGCTCTGGTGATGCTTGGAGCATCCAGATGCAATCAGAGCCTATGTCCCAGCCCTTGCCAGAAAGAGCTGGCTTGGCTGTGTCCCTGAGCTTGCTACCATGAAGGAACTTCTCCAACTGACAAGAAAACAGGAGCTGAGGTCTGCTGGGAGGCCCTGCAGAAGGTACTGCAATACCCCAGGAGGGTCTGAGGAACCCCCAGACAAGGGGCTGTAGTTGCAGAGCTGGGCCACCCTTGCCTGCTCACAGAGCTGTGTCCTCAGCAGCTGTCCTGCAGCGATGGAAAAGATCCCCAGAAATGGGAATCAACCTTAGGGCACTAAACCCAAACCCTCCAATTCCCCAATCTTGTTTGAGCAGCATCACTAACCTTCTTCCTGGGGGACTATTCAGTTGAACTTCTTGGATGGCTGGATAAGTGCTCAATAAGAGCGTGTCAAACTCTTTCTTTGAATAATGTGACCACTGTGTCCTGGCCACTTAACGGCAGTCTCGTTCAAGCGTTTTGTGGAATGAGATTCACTGGCAAAACTGCGCTTATCTAATCTGAGACTAGAGCACAACATGTAATCTTCCTGGGCGATCACAGCTAATGAGTGCAGTTCAAATGTTAACTTTTGGCCAGTCATGCACAGAATAAACAAGCCAAAATGAGATTAATTGAAAATCAATTGAAGGGACTTGACATGTGCACACAGAGATGGCCCAAGCAAAACTAGAGGCTAAATTCAATGGATAAATAACTCATTGTGAGTTATTTGCTCGGCTCTACTTAAGTGGTTGATTATGTGGGTCTTTGGTTAATTGACTTATTGAGTGGCTGGCGTGGGTTTTTGGCTGCTCGCTCGCTCCCTGCACGTTTTTGCTATTAACTCAGCTGTTTGATGGAACAAGTAGTCTATTGTCTATTTTTTGCTGGCTAGGTTGGTGTTTGGTTGGATATTGGCTCTTGGGCTAATTGAACACATCTGCTGCTGGCTGTATGATGGCTTGCCGGGTTCATCACTGGCTCTTTGTTTCATTGCCTGTCTGATGTGTCAGTGGCCCAGTTTGTCACAGATCAGATGCTTGGCTACTTAATTTCCTGCTCCTTTACACTTGCAAACCAGGTTCTCACTTTTCCTGGTTGCCATTTGGAGCTGCCATTGCCTCTTCCATAATGTTTGGGCTCCTGAGCTGCGCAAGGACTCCTCCTCCTTGGCAAGCTGCATTCAGTGATCATCTCTAGGACATCTGAGGATTGTCAACGGGAAGGATGGACATTTTCTGGAAGTCCATTCCCAGCTGTATCTGTGTTCTACAGTCCTGGCATGGATCCATCCTGACCTTTTACTTTTTCCATTGAATCCCTCATCACTTCAGCTGGGAGATGGGGCACAGGAGCTTTTGGGTTAAGAAACAGGTGGGATGCTGGCTCAGAGCAGGGGAGAAGAGACCTGGGCAGGAAACAATCTCTGGAAGTCTATTAAAAAGCTCAGTTGATTTTGACAGGCGCTCTTCATGCTCTTTTGTTTGCTTTTGGCCCTAATATTTAATATTGGGGTGAAAGAATATTTTTCCACTGTGGTAAGAACCATTCCTTAGAAATGCATGCTGGGTAGCCTAGAAATAAGCATCATGCAGTGAAATGTATGTTTGAGAGTAGAGCCAGGAGCCAGCTGAGGGGACTTCATGTGGGACAAGGGTGGGAAGGAGGGAGAGCCTTCCCTGTGCTCTTCCTCCGTGCCTCGCTAGAGCACCTGAAAGCCATTAGCACACCAGTCCCTCAGGGCAGCTTGGCTGGGCCGGGCTCTGGCTGATGTGAGAGGTGTTGACTGGAGCTGAAGCTGACTTGACAAGGCCCCAGGGAGACACTCAAATTAGCTTGTTTACAGCTCTACTGCTCTTTTATTTCATCTGCCATGATTGTAAAACACTCTCACAGAGGAGATGGAAGTGTGTGTGTCCTACTATGCTTCCTGCTTGTCTGGGGAAACCCAGCAGGTTGCTTGGCAGAGCTGGGCAGCTGTGGTACCTGCAGGCAATGCAGGTGTCCCCCACAGCCCCTGAGTGGCTTTGAGAGACCCTTCTGTAGTGTACCCTGTCCCCCAGGCTGAGTACAGGGAATGAATTGGCTCCTGCTGTAAGAGCCCTCCTGGTCAAGGTTAAAGTCATGGCCAGGGTGGGAGTGCAATGAAATCTGCTCTGCGAGCATCTGTCCCTCAGATGGCCCTGTCCTGGGCTTTGCACCCCTCAGAGACCTCATCCCCAAATAGACCAGCCGTGACTCCCTGGACCATCCGGAGGGATGCTTGTTGCTCCTCTCAGACACATCATGGAATCCATCGTGTCTGAGCAAAAGCTAGCTGCTTCCCTGGCTAGAGAGTTGGAGGAAGAGCATCTTCCATGTCTGGGCAGTTTCTGTTGCCCCAACATCCTTCTGCAATGCCACACAAAAGATATCTTTTGACATTTTTTTATCCTCTACTCCAAGTATGGGATTTTCCTGGTGAACTGCAGCAGTCAGTTTGGCTATCAGCCCTGGTGCCACAGAAGGAGCAGTCCCCTCTGTGCAGCACTGCTCTTCGGCTCAGTGACAGCAGACAAGTTTTTTGTCCTGTGATATCTGGCCCTGGCTCCCCACAATGGAGGATGTCTGTGCCCTTGGGCAATTCCTTGGCAATGTGATGGAACAAAGGGTACCACTGAGGTCAAGCCTTCTATTTTGGACATTTTTTTGCATTTCTTGAGCTGTACAGTGGCTAAAACCTCCTAGGTGAATACAACAAACACAAATCTACAACTTAGAAGTCCCCTTGAGCAACCATTCTCCCTCAGCATCTGTGCATGCCCAAAGAGCAACAACTTGTGGCCCTGGAGAGTGCGAAGCTTCTGGCTTCCACCACAGACTTGTCAGTAATGCCCACCTCTCCCTTCTGCAGAGCCCTGGGCCAGGCAGGGTGGGAGCAGGGATGAGGAGCACACCTGGCACAGAAAGATTTTGCTCCAGCCATCTGGTTGCACAAGGAATCTGCATGGAAATAATTCTTACATTAGCAGTCAACTCATCTTTTTCTCCCCACCTGTCTCATTCTTTGTTTTTCCATTTCTATGGCTTGTTCCCCAGCAGGCAGCCTGGGTTGGGCTGGCAGGAGCTGTCCTGGGGCATGCCAGGGAGCGAGGGAAGATGCTGCCTGTCTAAAGCTCCCTGAAGGTCACCAAAAGGTAAGGGAACAGAAGAGGCCAAATTCTACACATTTTTGTTGCTGTCTGAAGTGTCTCCTGTCTTGGAAAACGCCTGCAGGGCCATCTTGCTGGAATCCTGCAGAAAAACACAGGGCTTTGGGAGGGCATATGAAATGAAGGTAGCTCAGGGGGTTTGGACTTGTTTTTTTAGCTTCTTGAAGAGGCAGTGAGGAAGAAAAATGTGAGTGATGGGGTGATTCCCACTTAATGTCAGCTAAAACAAGGGAGAGAAAGACAGGAGTAGAGAAAATGGGAATAGGCAAGACCAGCCAGGGATTGTGTGCCTCCACTCTTTGGACTTCAGTTCAACAGAGATGCCTCCTGCAGATCTATCTGGTCCTTGGCTCCCACCTGTGACTGAGATGTACCAGTACAGCATCCCCATAGGATGCCCCATCACTGTGATGTGAGAATAAGTCCTGGGAGTGATGCCCTTAGAAAAGAGCTCAGCCTGGGACCTGGGTCAATGCATGCCCATACCCCGTAGGATACCCCGCAGCTGCAACAGGTTCTCCCTGCCTTTGCTGTCTGCAATGGTCCTGCTGAGTTTGCTGCAAATGCAATCCCTGCTGAGCTCACAAGGGAGGTGTTTGCACTGCTGGGGAGTCTCTGCCCTTGCTTAGCACCTCCATGGTAGCACTGGAAGAGAGGAAAGGAGTCTCTAACTGTCTGGTTTCAAAGCCAAGGGAGTAATATTTCATCTGCCAGCAAGGCTGACGGTGGATTTTTGTCTCTGAGCAGCATGGACTGGGGTGGCAGGTGAGCATGGCTGTGCAGGCGATGAAAGGTGAGAGGGTTGATGTAACAGCACCATTAAGTTTAGATACTGAGGCAGTAAAAAATCATGCTTGTCATGGGTGCTGCGTCTGCACTGGCCATGATGTGTCTGTATGCCGCCATTTTCCTGGGGAGTACATGGGTAACACGGAGACTTCTGAAATGCTGCTGCAAGTGCTGGATTAGCTCCTCCTGGGTAGGTTTACTGTGATAGTTTATGCAGATCAAGGTGATCAGGGACTAAAATCAGACAGGATCTGCCTGAAAGGGCTTGAATTCACATTGCCAAGCCAGCACCCCAACCACTGGGCCAGCTGAGATGCAGCAGCTGGATTAGCTCCAGCATGTTTCTGAGAGCTGCTGGCACTCAAGTTCCTCTGACGCTGGCACCTCTGTCCTCCCCAGCTCCTGTCAGCCCCTGCCAAGATGTTTTCTTTAACTGTTTCCCCAGCACAGCCAGAAGCATGTGGCTCTGCTTTATTGCAGCCTGGCTGGACTGGTCTGAATTAAACAGTGAGCTTCTTTACAAAGCTAAGAGCCATCCAGAAAGATACTGTAAGTATGGGGATGCAGAGGGAGACCAAAGAAGCTCCAAGGTGTCCTGGAGCCAACAGGATTTGCAAGTGCTCAGCCCAGCACAAATATCAGTTACCATGGGCCTCCAAACTGAGTTTTTTAGCCCCAGTGAAGTGAGGACAAGTATTAATGTATGGATTCTTGTTCTATAGCAAGGAAGAATTTTCTGGATGAAAGCTTTAATTAGATTTGTTTGGACCATATTCACATGCCTCCTGGGTTCACTTTCTGTGAATACTTTAAATAACAGTTTTATTGGCAGGAACATTTGTGCAAACTGCAAATTTGGGGTCAGTGTCTCAGCTGATATAAATCATTGCAGGCCTCTCCAAGGCAGTGGAGGTACACCAATTTACACCCACAGAAAGGCAGACTCCCTAAATGAATATTGAGAAATTAGTCTTGGAACATAAACTTGGAGTGAAAAACCTCCAAGTATTTGTACTGGAAACCTTATCCTGAGACTGCAGCAGCTTTCAAATTGCAGTAGGGAGCATCAACCACCCATCAGCAGGGATTCTGGCATCCTCCAGCATCTCCTCACCTCCTCTGTCTCCCCAGATTGCAGTGCTCTGCTCCCAGACAGCCCTTCCAATACTGCTTACCCTCTTGTTACCACCATCCAGAGTAAGCACCATGGTCTGGACCAGCTGCCCCAGGCACATGAAGGGCCCTCAGCCTTTGGAGGCTTGATCCAGCCCAGCTCCTGGTGGGGGCTTTGGGGGTGTTGAGTTTGGAGGCTTTGAGGGATGGAAACTAGGGTGGATGGGGCTGAGCTTGGGGATGGCAGGAGAAGAAGGAGGCGAGAGGCCCTCTGATTGCTGTCTCCTGGAGGAACTGGAGCATGCCCAGAAACAATAAATGTCCAGTGATGATTTGATGTGAGTTAGGATGGAAAAGCATCACAGAGGGTGCTTCTGAGACAAGCTCTCGCTTTAAACTTCAGTGAACTCTTGAACAAATTCTTGCGCATTTGCAAAGCTGGGCTCCATATGGGCCAGGGCTCTCTGGAAGAGGGGGTTGTACCCTCCCTGGGGATGCAGAACCTGCTCAGGATAACTTTGGCCAGTGCTGCAGATGGGGAGAGGTGAGGTCAGGGATGACTGAGCTGATGCAGGAGCAAGCGGAGGTGCTGTGCAGAGACACCACCTGTGTTCTGGATCTCTGTGGACTCACTATCCATCACCTCTCCGGTCCCAGGCAGTGATGGGGACAGAGCTCCCTGTCCCAGCTGGCACAGCACAGGCTATGAGCAGGACTGGAATTGGGCTCAAGTGGCATTTGGGGCACATACTGGGAACATCAGAACCTGCAGCCTTTCAAGGTCCCCATGTGATTTCAGCACCCTTGGCTTGCCCGTGGGGCTGAGCTCTTCCAGGAGGCCGCAGCTCCCTCATGGCTGGGCAGCAGGGCAGCTTTCCCTGTGCAGAAGCAGACAGCAGCAGGGCCAGCTAGGACCAGAGCCTTTTGACACTGTGCCCTCATCACAGGGGCATCATGGCTCACTGGCTCTCACAGTACTTTTGGGACAAATTTTTCATGTCTGGCTGGAGCCCCCAGCTTCAAAACTCCCTCTGTGGGTCTACAGGTGAACAGCTCAAAAAACCGAGAGAGGATTTTAATCCTTCACTGACCTAAACAGATTATTGTTGCTTCCCAGCCAAGCATCTAAGAAAGGAAAGATGACATCAGGTGTGCAAAGCAGGCTGTGGGGCTCACAGTGCATAGATGGATGGAAGCTCCTCAGCAGCAAGAGGAGCAGGAGATGAGGAGTGAAAGAATAACATCCAAGCAGGAAAATCTCCTACAAAAACATATTTCCTGTTGTCTGCATGGGTCATATCTGGCTATTCCCTGCTTTGCCTGGCCCATTGAAGGCAGTGGTGGGGAGAGGGTTGGGGAGATGCTCTGAATTCTCATTCCCTGATTCACTGGACATCACAAATACTTTCCATTCCCGCAAGTCTCACTCAGCCCCGTCATTTTTCAGGGGCTAGAGACTGGTGGTCCCGAGGTGGTAGTGGGATAGGGCAAGGCATGCAGAGTATGCCTGGAGAACACAGGTCTTTGTGGAGGTGTTTGCACTGCTGGGGAGTCTCTGCCCTGTCACAGATATGACAGCATGCAAAAAGCAGCTGGGAGAATCACTGGCATCACAGGGCCTGAATTCCCCTGTGTTTGAGCCACTGGCACCACCTGGGGATTTTCCCTCCCACAAAGGTGCAGGGCTAAACTAGGAGTCCTGGTCCCACCTGGTCTCAGCACTGGTGGCAGCCAGCCCTGGGCATGGAGCTTTGCTAAAATCAGCAAAACTTCAGTGAAATTACCCCCATGCCCATAAATACCATCCAAACCAATTAATTATCTTGCTGATCACATTAGTCTGCATGTGGAGCCAAAGGGAGCTGCTCTTTGCCTCTCCCAGGCATCCACACAGAGTTATTTGGAGAGGGGAAATACCTCTTTTGCCACAGGGCTGGGGTGTGGGGGGATCAGAAGGGCATGGGGAATCCAGGCCAGGACTTGTCCATCGCTATCCATCCCCAGAGCATGGGAGCACAGGGTCAGGCAGGTAAAGGGCTCTGGGGTCTGCGCTGTCACCTGGAATAAGAGAGGGAGGAATGTGCAGGGACTGTGGCCTCACTGAGGGGGCTTGGAGTGATGAGGGTTAAGAGAGGAGGGTGCAAGTACTTCCCAGGGGCTTTATGGGGAGTGCTGCTCCTCTGGGAATGGGGCATCAGGCTGCAAAATAATGATGCAGCAGGGGAAGAAGCAGCAGCCCCCTCCTCCAAGGCTCATCTGGCCCCAGGGCTCGGCAAGCAGCACCCGACCATCCCCAAAGCCACATCACGGAACAATTTGGCTCTTTCTCCTGTGGTTTCCATGCAGGGTTTCTGCAGCACGGGGTGGGGAGTCCTGCACGCCAAGTACCCGTGTGCAGATAGTCCCTGCATGCAGTGAAAAGTGTCCTAAACATAAAC
The DNA here is from genome assembly GCF_003259725.1 of Athene cunicularia. Taxonomy (NCBI): domain Eukaryota; kingdom Metazoa; phylum Chordata; class Aves; order Strigiformes; family Strigidae; genus Athene; species Athene cunicularia. Next base: position 9,918,441 of record NW_020799125.1, on the reverse strand, counting down.
AAACAGTGCAAGCTCTCCAAATCCACTCCAGCATCATTTTGGGGAGGGAGCAGAGGAAGGCTGGATGCGGGTAGCCCTGCCCTCACACCCAATAAAATGTAGCTGTGTCTGGTTTGTATCTAAAGGGGAAAAGAGAGAGAGAAAAAAAAGCCTCTCCGAAATTAGATTCCTTACATGACAGTGTGCTGACATGCTCCGGAGTGATTTTGGCAAGAAATGGGAAAGCTAAGCAGGAGCTGGGGTTTGCAGGATTGTGCAGGCACCCGGGGGGGCTGCAGGGCTGCTGTGCTCCCCAGCCCCACACCCCAAAACTGCTGTCCGTCTTGGTGCTGACCTCACCAGGGCACTGCCCTGCTGAAAAGCAAAATCTCTGTAATACAGGTTCTTGGGTTGGGATTTTTTTCCCCTCTTTCTCTCACCATCATCCCTCCATCCCTGGCTAAGCCATCAGTGAAGCAGTGTCCAGCAGCCTGGAGGTTTGTAGACTTGGTGCACCCTGGCAGTGCAGGTGTGTGTCCCTGCCTGGTGACAGATTGAGTAGGCAGGTGGGATCAGTAACTCTGCCTCTATCTGTGGGGGAAAGGGAGCAAGGGAGAAGGGAAACATCAGGCTCCCCTGCAAAAAGCCTCCCTCTAACCCCATCCCCCCTGGGCTCTGGGGATCCCCTTGGGTTTGCCCTCAGGCAGCACACGGGGAGGGGCAGGCAGTGTATCGCATCCCAGCACGTTTGGGGTAGCAAGCACACACAAAACCTGAATTCCCAGGGAGCAGCTGCACACCCATTGCTCTCCGGGGATGTCCCTCTGGAGTCACCCCTGTGGTTTGGGGCATCATTTCCTGGCCCACATCCCTTCAAGCTGTTTTGCATCACCCGCCTGGTACCCGCACGCTGGGGGAGTGCGTTTCGGCACGCAGCTTGTTTACGAGCTGTTGGCTTTGGCCGAGGGCTCTCTCCTGTGTGTTAGCCATGGGGCCAGATCCCGGTGGGATGGGGCCAGGGGCCACAGGCTCTGCTCCCACCAACACGTGGGGAGCCAGGGGGATTCGCAGGCACTTTTTCAAGCATCTGGTGGTTGAATATTTATGAAGTAGGAGAGTAAACCAAACGCAGGGAATCAAAGGAAACTGAACCTGATACTTGCAGTTGCTAAAAGAGTCGGGAAACAGTTTCTTCCCGCCGGCTGCGGGGCAGGAACAGTGTATCCCTCAGGACAGCGGGGCGGGAGGCAGCAGAAAAACCCATCAGCCAGCTCCATCCCCAGAGGGCCAAGATGGGCTGGTGTAACCTGGAGCGGTTGCACAGCAGCGATACTGATTTATGTCCCCACTGCTGCTCCAGCCCCTAAATATTTATCTCATTCAGCAGGATCCTGCTCCTAAGGTCTTTCTGGAAAATTCAGTGCTGTCCCTGCATGAGTCTGGTGCAAAGAAATAGCTGTTGCTCCCCTGCCTGCAAACAGCTGGGGCTTGGGGAGAGCTGCAGCCGCTGCTGCTAGGGGCGTAGGTAAATCCCTGCCATCATGATCCAGCCAGGAGAGGAGGAAACCTCCAAGCAACTGTTCCCAAATGGGCTCAGTCTTTCAGAAACGTGCCGCAGCCCTGCCTGCCTTGCCAGCAGCATTGGCACAGGCAGCACAGGAGGCCGAGGCTCGTGCAGCTGGGGTTTATTTCTTCAATCTCTCTGCACTTATTTATTTTGTTTTATTTTAATTATTTTTAATAGTTTCTCTGAGTGCTCCCTGGGGCCTATTTTCTTATTTAGGGACTCAAGGAAAGCTGGAACAGAAGGGAAATATTATCAGCCAAGCTGGAATTTCTACCACATGCAGGAGTTTCATGGCAGGTCCTCCCCCGTGCCCGTCACCACCCTCCACCCACACTCATACACTGCCAAAGCCAAGAAAAGGGTTTCCTCTAATCACTCAGCCCTGGGGAGCACAGCAGCCCTTCCTTTCCCTGGCCTGGCCACTACCTCTGCATGACCACCAAAGCTTTGCCTCTCACTTGCCCATGTTCCTGCTCTCGGGGCATCAAGAAGACACCATTAAGGACCTGCCCACCCATTGCAGGAGGCAGTGCAAGGGGCAGTGCTGACTTTATTCTTTTCTACAATAGAGAGAAAACCTCAGGCACAAATATCCCATATTTACTGGTGCTGCGGTGACCTCCAGGCTTCACCATGCTGGTGATTTCAGACCCCTCCTGGTAATGCCTTGCTATCCCAAAAGCTGACAAACCTCATGCCCCAGTGATACAGCATCACTGTTATCTTAGGACATGGAGTCCACACTAAAACATCACTGTTCCCCAAGGTAATGGCCTGCCTCCCCTTCTTGGCAAGCAGGGCTTTCCAAAAGGCTTTCAGAGTCATTTAGAGATGTGTTAGAAAATCTCACCCTTGAGGATTTCGTTACTGAAAAGTGCTGTAAGAATATCTATTAACACTCCTTGTCTCTGGCAGTGCGGAGGAGGGAGGGAAGCCTGGAGCTGCGTGTCAGTGGTACCCCTGGCCCCAGCAGGCCTGGGCACCAGGCTGGCTAGGATGCTGCATCTCAGCAGCTGCCACTCCCACGGTTTCAGTGGATAGAGCACAAACCCCAACATTACCTCTTGGTGTGTTTTCTGGCTCCAAAGCCTCAGGATTTCCAGCCCATCAGGGGAGCAGTCTGTGAGGACAAGTTTCCAACAGCACCCATGAGCCTGTCCAGTGGCTGATCCTGGGAAACATGGTGGGGAAAATAGAGAAATCTTTCCTGTGCCAAGGGTATGGCTTTGGACCACTTGCACCATCCCTGAAGGAAGCAATACCAAGAGTTTTGTATGGCTCATCATACCAAACATGTGGGAAACATCTTCAGGCCTGGGGAGTGGGATACATCCCCAGGCAGCTGCCAGGGGCTGCCTGTGGCAGGGGCTTCCCCAGGGCCCAGGGGTGGCTGAGCTGGAGCTGCTGCTTTTGGGGTTAGCAGCTTGCAGCAGCATTCCTCCTGTGAACTTGCAGAGGCAGGACTTGCCATATCGTTTCCCCCTGCTTTCTATCTAAACAAGCTGTCGAGTATTCAGCAGCCGACTCTGCATGGGGCCAGTCCCACCCAGGCCACGTGAGAGAATGAGTCCCCTCTTCCTGGGGGCCAGGACCTAAGGCAGGGCCACCCAGTCCCCCAGCCCCACAGATGGAAATGCTTCCGGAGCCACCTGGAGAGATAAGCCCTGGACAACCGGGAGTGGTTTGCAGACACAGCACGCTGGACTGAGGCAGTGGGGTGACCTGTGCCACCCCACGTAGCATCCCCCATGGTTAGGGTGTCCTCTCTCTCCCTGGGGACCTCCAAAAGGCAGAGATCCCATATAACTCATATAACCCATATAACACATCCCTCCCCTCACGCCCTGGGGACCTCCAAAAGGCAGAGATCCCATATAACCTGAGGGCGATACCATGCTGGTCATACTGAGGAGCTCTCCATATCTACATGCACTCCTCTATCCCTCCCAAATCCTGTGCTCCCCCCCACCTCCAAGGCAAAGCCTGGCTGTACTGGGGTCCCCAAGACACTGCCCATGGGATCTGGGACTTGCAAAGCACCCCCGAGGCTGCAACAAAGCAGGAGGTGAGGAGGAGGCTCTGCCAGCTCCTTGGGGCAGCTCATACCCTTCCAGCATAGCTCAAAGCCACAGTGATGTTAAGGGGGTAAAACACCCTGGTCCAAGCAGCAGCTGTACTGCCAGCGGGGCTGGGCATAGACACAGGCTGGACAAATGCAGGAGAAAACCTGGGGGACAACTCCCAGGCAGGCAAGGTCCCCCACTGCTCCCTCCCAGGCACCTCCACCCACCCAGTGCCTCCGGATGGGTCGGGACACATTTCCCTTTTGATCACTTCAGACCCCCAAGGTGGGTTTTACTGCCAGCTCCTTCATCTGGGATTTTATGAGCCCTCTGCCCTAGTGGGGTCTGCAGGGGGAGTGAAGCTGCCAGGAAAATGTCTTGGCATGCCAGAGCCAACGGGAGCCAGGAAAAGCAGTGGGTGGAGCAGTAGCATTTCACCTGTCTGCCTCATCCCATCTCTCATGATGGAGAGGAAGGTGTACGACCCCACTGGATGTCCCGGCCAGGCCCCTCCCTTTCCCCATGGCCTCCGCTCCCACTCCCACCTCCTCCACTCCATCTTCCTTGCAGCAGCAGAGGAAATCTGGCTGAGGAGCCCAGATCTGACATCATCCCACAAAAACAGGAGAGTTTCAACATGTATGATGGGAATGGTGCAAACGCAACCCATCTGTTGAAGCCTTTCAATGAGTTCCCACCCGCTCCAAACACCCCATCAATCCTCCTGCCCAGGGTTCGGTAGTACTGGGGTGTGGGTCGCATCACTGGGGTGGCACAGAGTGAGGAGGGTCAGTAAATCATCTTGCTAATGGGAGATGATACTGCAGTGGCTCGTTTGGGGGCCACGCCCTGGGGATGCTGGAGACACTGCCAGCCCCAGATCCTGCCAGTGTAGGGACTGCGCTAACTGGGAGAGCCCCACAGTGGGAGTGCTCCCGGGAACAGGGTGCCCGAGGAGCCCATGGGTATGACACCGAAGGGGAAGGGTTGGATTCAGGTCCTTCACTCCTGCTGCCAGGGGGGCCAGCAGGGCACAAAGTGGGATGGGGAGGGGAAGCTGAGCAGCCCTGCAGAAAAATATATATCAACAATTCCAAAAAAAAAAAAAAAAGTCTCCCAGCTGGGATTCATCAGTAAGAGCCTTCCAGAAGTAATAATAAGGAAAGCAGACCCCAGCCAGCGCAGTAATACCTTCGTGCTGGCGGGGGTGAGGTGTGCTCCTGGGAAAGAAGGTTGAGCAGCCGAGCTCCTGCAGAGTGGGGACCAGTGGTGCCTCTCCAGTGAGGCAGGAGCTGCCAGGGCAGGGAGCACCCCCGGGCTGCCTTGAAAAGCCATTTGCAGGCAGCTGAAGCATGGGCTGTAGCCCTGCTCAGAGCCCCTCTGCTCAGAGCTGCCCCAGCAGGGCTGGGGGCTGGGGAATGGGCTCCCATTCCTTCCTGGGATTGATGGTATTAGGCCTAAAAAGGGAACTGTTGGAGTCTTTACCAAAGAAGGAAGGCCGGCTGTGCAGCTGGCAGACAGATCTGAGGGGAGGGATGCTGCTGCACAGCCCACAGGTTTGGAGGCTCACTCCCCCCTCCTTGTCCTGGGCTCTCCTTGAATACACAGGGGCCAGATCCAGCCCAGAGGTGTTGTGGAGGCTGGTGCTGTGCACTGCCCTCCGCAGGGCCACTTCAGGGACTGAGCTGCCCAGATCCTGTGCAGAGGGTGCAGGGAGGCAGCAGAGGACAGGACCTGCAGTCCCCTCTCTAAATTTATCCCATTCCTTCCCTGCCTGCACCTGCACCCAAACATTTTTAAACAAAGCTCCCATGGGGGAGAAGAAGGAACCATACACCGGCTTCCTGCTCCTCCCAGAGCCTTCCTCCATCCTTCATCCTCACCTTCCACTCTCCACCCTCCATCATGCACACTCCATCCCCCATCCTCCACCCTCCTCCAAGCCCTGTGGCACCAGGTGGGGCAGCAGAGGAGAGCTCTGCCCTGGGGCATGCAGAGACCTTCCACTGCCCTGCACCCCATGGAAGGGTCCTAATCCCTCTCCCCAAGCTGGCAGATTTAGTTCACACCTCCTCATCCTTCTGTCCTTGTCACCATCACTAACCAACTGAAGCTCACATAGAGATAGGCAAAACATCCTGGGCTGGAGAACCATGCCACCAGGCCAAGACCTGCCCTGAACAGTGAGTGCTGCTGCTGTGCAAAGGTCTCAGCAAGGACCAGCCTGAGGCTCTGCCTGGGGCAAGAGCTCCTGAGTTATTATATAATGAGGGGTTGCAGCTCTAAATGGGCTACAGGTCAAATGCACGGTTATTAGAACTTAGTAAATGTGGTTTTAACAACCATCTGGCACTTCTTTTATATGTAATAACCATCCCATTACACTGAAATAAAATCCACATTTAAGGCACTTAATTGCAAAAGTGGCCTTTAGCTTTTTCTCTCTCATCTCATAAAAAAACCCTTCCCATTTCCATCTGTCACAACAGATCTTGGCTGTAGGACTCCAGCCTCCTCTTGAGGCTAGGCTGGTGCACGTGGGGTGTTTCAGTCCTGACCAGCTCCAACAGCTTCCCCAGGGTGGCAGTGTGGTCAACCACCCTGCAGTCTCTCGGAGGTGCCTCCCCAGCACCCCTTGGGATGGTACGGTCATCTCCTGATATGGACTAGGCAGGGCTAGACCACGGTCAGAGACTCATCTGATAGACTGAACAGAAGAGAAATGCCATCTCACAAGGGATTTTGAGATCATTTTAGTTTGGTTTTGCTCCAGTTCTGAGCAAACAGTCTTCCCCTCAGACCAGTTTCTCTCCAGAAAGGGCAACAGTATGGGAAATGCCACAAATATGCCATAAATGCCATTGCAGCTAGCCGAAATGTGTCATTTGCTTCCTGTAAAAAGTAAGGTGATGCAAACCCAACTTGGCAACACAAAAGCCCTTTCTGGGACAGAATATCAAAATCAGACACTCGGATGCAGAACATTTTTCCCTTCCCCCATGAAAGCTACAGTGGCAGGATTTTGCAATGCACTTCAATAGGAATCACAGAATCATCTAGGTTTGAAAAGACCTTGAAGATCATCTAGTCCAAACATTAACCTCACACTGACAGTTCCCAACTACACCATATCCCTAAGTGCTATGTCAGCCCAGTTCTTAAACCCCTCCAGGGATGGGGACTCCACCACTGCCCTGGCAGCCCATTCCAAGGCCCAACAACCCGTTCTGGAAAGAAATACTACCCATAGCCAGTGTAAACCTTCCCTGTCGCAACTTGAGGCCATTCCCTATTGTCCCATCACTTGTTACCTGGTTCAAGAGACTCATCCCCAGCTCTCTGCACCCTCCTTTCAGGGAGCTGTAGAGGGCCATGAGGTCTCCCCTCAGCCTCCTCTAGACTAAACCCCCCCAGTTCCCTCAGCCGCTCCCCATACGACCTGTGCTCCAGACCCTGCACCAGCTTCGTTGCCCTTCTCTGGACACGCTCGAGTCATTCAATGTCCTTTTTGTAGTGAGGGGCCCAAAACTGAACACAGGAATCGAGGGGCGGCCTCACCAGTGCCGAGTACAGGGGTCAGATCCCTTCCCTGTCCCTGCTGGCCACGCTATTGCTGACACAAGCCAGGAT
>NW_020799125.1:9908202-9911152 GCF_003259725.1 Athene cunicularia | reverse complement strand
CCCCTGGGTGGCAGCGGGCGGCCCTGCCCTCTTGCCCTCCGTGCCTGGTCACTGCTGGGTCACAGATTCCCGCCGCTGAGCAGTTCCCATCTGCATTTCCCTTCAGGGATCAGCCTGGGCGGGTGACACAGCCCCAGGCTCGGCTGGCAGGGGGCTTCCCCCTCGTGAGCCCAGCACCCAGCCCTGCAGTCCCGGGGGGGCAGCTTCGGGCACCCCCCTGTGCCTGGCCGGGCCAGGGAAGGGGTCAGGGGACAGCCCAGGACACCGGGGTGGGCAGAGGGGACCTGCCAGCCCGCCCCCCACTCCCCACCGCCTCACCCTGACGGCCGTGCGGATGCACCGAGCGGCTCCCAGCTGCACAAGGGCCGGGGCATAGGGCCAGCTCCAGGCATCGAGGACCATCTCCTGCGCTCTGGCGTGGGCCCACGAGCATTGGCACACTTAGTAGCCGAGGTAGTCAAGGGGAAGCAAGCAAGAGATCGGAGGACTTCAGTAACCTTCCATCCCACCCAGACTTGGCTCCTGACATTTTTTGTACGTCCCAGCAGGACTGCTTTGGAGGAGGCAAGTGGCAGCCCATGAACCCGGGCCTGTTTCTGCTTCTCACCCCCAAGGGAAACCCCACTCCCTCGCAGGGAGTCCTGCTCTTTCTGGCACCCTGCTGCCAGCCAGCTCTCGTGCTTTGAGCCCAGAGGGCAACTGAGCGCCACGCAGCAACTGAGCGCCACGCAGCCCTTCGCTCACCTCTTCCCCGCAGTGTTGGAAAGGAGAAAATCAATCAAAAGGCTCAAGAATCGAGAGAAGGACAGAGAGGTGTGGCTCGCCCATTATGGTCACGGACAAAAGACGGATGCGTTAGGGGAAGAAAAGAAAAAAAACATCACTTTAATTCAAACACTAACAAAACCAACACATAACAGAGAGAGTGGGACAGTAAGGAGCCTTATCACAGCTCCGAAACAGAATCACAGCATCGTCTAGGTTGGAAAAGGCCTTGAAGATCATCTAGTCCAACCATTAAACTTACACTGACCTCAGCTACACCATATCCCTCAGCACTATGTCAACCTGACTCTTAAACCCCTCCAGGGATGAGGACTCCACCACTGCCCCAGGCAGCCCATTCCAATGCCCAGCAACCCTACATCTCCTAAGGGAAAATGGGAGACAAGTAACCCAGTGCAATGTGCCATCCTCAGCATGGGAGATGCTTACAGCACAGGTGTATCCTCATGCTGTCATGACCATCCATGACAGATGGGTGCCTGTATCCTCATATGGATACCTATCCATGCTGTGAGCATTTACTGCATTGAGGCGGGCAAATATGTTGAGGCTCAATAATTAGAGGAATTAGGCAAGATTGGTCATTCAGCACTTTTGAAACAGAGCTGATAGGCAGCACGTCTTTGTTGGGCTTTATAAACCACCAGCAAAGTGTTTCCAACCACATCCTGATGTCACCGAAAGATGAGCCAACATCACGTCACAACTCTGATGCAGAGGGAGAAGCAAGAGCAGCTCGGCAGAGGAGAGAGAAAGCTGCCTTCTTGGTGGTGGCTTTCCACATTAAGTAGCTCCGTGGCTTCTTGTTTTCCCCCAGTGAGGCCAAGAGCCTTGTCCACGTTAGACCAAATGCCCAAAACCCCAGGAGAGTAGAGGCGGAGGGGCAGCAGGATGGGTGTATAAAGCGGAGCTGCACAAGCTCCAGGGAATTTTCCCCTTAAAGCAAAAAGCACAAGTTCCCAGTGCCCTCTGCAGGAGGAAACACAGCCCTTTTCCCCAAATTTTGGGGCCTTCCAGGAGGGCAGTGAGCAGCGGGACGGGCATCTGTCACACACAGCTTGCTCTATCCCCGGTGGGAAAGCCAAGTGTGACAGGGACCCAGAGGCCCACCTGCCCATCCATGGGGACGCAGGGGCAAGAAGCCATTTTGCACATTGATGTGCACGTTGCTTCACTGCAGGAGCTTGGGGTCCCCCATAGCGTGGCCTTAGGCATTCCCAGGAGTCACCTGAAATAATCAACAGGGGGCAAATAGGCAGTGCTATTTATTTATGGGGTAAATCCAGCTTGGTTAACTGAGAGGTTTGGGGGGTTTGTGTATCAGAGCTGGGGCTTAACCTTACACTTGTTTTTTCATCTCTTCTTTTATTTGATACTTAGGGAAAAACAAGGGGAAAAAATGGAGAGATGGAAAATAAGGCTCCTTTCAAGCAGGGATTTGCTGAAACGATCCCTTAAATCTCATGTGCCTCCATGGAGGAATCTGCGTGAGCAGCGCTGCACAGATTTACTTGTTCACTTGCAGACACCCTTCCTGAAGCCTCACTGCTGTCCCACAGAGCTCCCTCCCTCTCCACGACCCCCCCGCCAGGAATGAGGGCCTCGCTCCCAGGCTTTTGCTGATGAAGCTCACAGGCTGGAGAAGCCTTCTGGCAAGCAGCAGCCGAGGAGCCAGTGGCTTTGCCGGAGGCTGGCTGTGGCGGTCAGCTGTAATTAAGAGCTGGAGGTCGCTGCAGGAGGTGACGGGAGAGGCTGACCCGCACCGCCGGTCACTCGGGGTGGCAGAGGGAACTCCACTCGGGTGTATTAGCAGCCCCACGTTGCTTGGTGGCAGCTCAGTTGAGTCCCAGGGCGTTTGCTGACACCCCAAGAGACCACTGCCCTTCCCTGGGGGGTGTAAGTGCCTTCCCCCCACGGCTGCAGGGAAGATGCTGAGTGTGGAGCTGGTGGGATAACAGGGACCGGGGCTCTGCGCCCAGCGGCGCGGGGAGCTCCCACAGGCGTGGGTTAGCACGGCACCGCACGGCGCCACGTGAAACGGCACGGCGGGGCGTCGCATGGCAGGCCGTGGCGTGGTGTGGCACAGCACCACACGACGTGACATGGCGTGGCACACCAGTGCATGGCGAGACGTAAAATGGCACGGCACGGCACGGCACGGCAC
>NW_020799125.1:9870801-9908152 GCF_003259725.1 Athene cunicularia | reverse complement strand
TCCTCGCCAGTGCCCAGGCCCTGGCCCCCAGCCACCGCCTCACCGCCCGCGACCTGGCCCGGCTGAGGGCGGCTCTGGAGCGGCCCTTCGCTGACGTGCAGGCCGCCTTCTATTCCATCGTGGGCCTCAGCAGCTTGGGGGTGCGTGTGGCGGACGAAAAGGTGAGCGGTTGCGGGGCCCAGCCCCCTCCCCGTGCTCCTCCCCCGCTGGCGCCGCCTGTCCTGCGCGCCCCAGGCCGGGCGGCTCCGCACGGGGGTTCTTTGCGGTACTGAGGAGCTGGAGGCGCAGCACAGCAGCAAAAGATGAGGCATAGTGAGTTTATCTAGCGGGCTGTGTTTTGACGGGACCGCGAGGAAAATGTGAAGCATACGTGCATTACGGTCTTAACAAGTACCAGAGCAAATAACTGGTAGTTACTGACCATCCTTCGGGTGTGCTGTTTGGATAAATTGTGTCCTTGCCAGGGCATTAATGTGCCACGGGCTCTCTTACACTTACAGCCTCTAAATGGTGTTTCAGGGCTTGCTCCTCCACAGCCTCTTGTGACATTACTGTAGCTATCAATTTGTTTCAGTGTTTTGTGAAAACGATTTCTGCCTGTGGCATGTTTGCTTTGCTGTCCTGTTAAATAGAGCACTAACTTCAGTTCTAACACTGAATCCAGCCAGGTCACATGATCTTACTATTTTTATATATAAAATATATTCTCTTGTGTGTGGACTAGAAACAAAGCTTTGTGGTATTAGCATGATGCCTTTTCATGTCTTAAAGCATTTCTAGTTTAAATGTTGCGATTTGTCCTTGTAACAGCCTGCTTACATAGGCACGCCTGCTTACCTACATGCTTACCTGTGCACCTAAGCTGTAAACATAAGTTTGCGCTTTCCTCATGAGTTCACATGGTTCAATGGTGCTAAACCATTGGAATTAATTTCTGAGTGTTGTGCATTTGCACCACAGACTCTTCGCCTGTGAGGCTCCTGAAGATGTTGCAGTTCACCACACTGCACACACCTTGCTGTGGCTGGTTACTGGTCATCTGTGGGCTAGGCAAGGAATTGCTGCTTTTATTTGTCTCAGTGTGGCTTTTGTTTTGGCAATGATAGTACAGCCTTTGCTTCTGCAGGTAAACAGTAATTTATTCCTTGAAGTTTGTGATGAGACTGTTTTTTTCTGGACAGTGTACCTCTTCACAGGGTGAGACTATTTTAAACATAAAAGGTAGTAAAAATAATACCTAGGCGTAACACTTGAACATGGAGCAATATTCCTAGGTAACTGCAGCATGAAAATCCTGTCCTACTTGAAAAGACCTATGCTCCACATACTCATACAAAATCAGTGGGTTTTGTATGAGCAGTGAAAGTCTGGGGTTATATTTCAGTTAGATTGACTGTTAAGATTCCATTTTATCTAGTTGTCGATTAGTAATAAGATGTCTACAGATGAATGAGCAGTCTCATTGCTTGCCTTCATACTCTAGCTGCTTACCCAACTTTTCTTTCTGTATGCTTTGAAATTCTATCTTCTGCATCCATTAATGATTGTGTGTGATATACAGCTGGGAAGGAAGCCCGCCCACAGAGTTTCTGTTCATCTGTTCTCTATCCTGGGATTTTTTCATACTAAATATACCCATTGGGACTTATATTTTGATAGGTTTTATAATTATACTAAATTTAAATTTGATTTCTGGTTGCCGTAGAGTTTATGTAAAAATCACATCTCTCTTAGCAGGAACCACCTTTGTTTCTGTGTAGTGCTTAGCGGAGTAGGGTCTGGGGCATTCTAGCACAGCAGTGTATGTGAAATTGTCTTAGAGTATCATTTAAATTTCCTCTCAGTGGCTTAAATCAAGGCTGTTGCTGTACATTAATTTATGTTTCTTCATAGGCTGCATGCAGTTTCATCAAATCTCATGTGGATTCCAGCAGCGTTGATTCTCTTTTCTATGCTGCACAGTCCATCCGGGTCCTATCTGGCTGTGAGGTGAGTTTGGAGCCTTGCGTTCTGAAGACAGATATTACCAAGGAAATATTTACCTTTTTCTTGGGTTTATTTTATGCGTTACTTCTACTTTTACTTTCTTTTAGTGGGTTGTACTCTGTTGTGTCTTAGGTAAATAACTTACATCTAGGAGTACTCAGTACAAAGCAAAGTGTAAAGATACAGAGTGCGTATTTGGTCCAGAGTAATTCTAAGGGGATGTTTCTTCATTAAACATTGGTGGCTAAGAAGAAAGGAGCCAGCACAATCTAGTAATATTCATAGCAGCTGTGTCAGTCAAATGTAAAGAGAAACTCGTGCTCTTGTTATGGGTCTTCCGTTGATTTCCCACTTAGGTGTAATACATGACAGAACTATTTTTGCAATGGATAAAAAAAACCCACCTAGGGTTAAAGTTGGGTGGATGATAAACTGCTTGGATGTAAACCCTGAGTTGAAACACTGCAGCAGTACAAATGCAGGCCACCCTTGCTGGGTTGTGGGTGGGTTACTCATTTTTCATTAGTACCACCAGCTGCTGCACAATGATGTGATGCCAACTGAAAAGCAATAGGAGGTTACCAGGACAGATGGGAATTGTGCGTTATCCTGGCTAATCGATAGTTGGCAGCAAAACAGGGATTTAATTAATTAAACTAGAAGTTAATGAATGATAAAGGGCTTTTTCCCAAAAACTTACGGTAGTTCACCAGTCAAATGTGTTGTTCCAGGAAGAAATCGGTGATGACTATAAGGCCTTGTTTTTTCAAGTGTGAATCAACATTTTCCCTGTGTTCTTCCTCAGGTTACCATTTCAAATGAGACCAGGGAGCTGCTGCTGGCAGCCGTCAGTGAGGATTCCTCAATCACCCAGATCTTCCATGCTGTTGGGGCCCTGAGTGGCTTTGGCCTTCCTTTAGCATCTCAGGAAGCACTTAGTGCTCTTACTGCTCGTCTTAGCAAAGAAGAAAACGTGCTGGCGTAAGTCTTTCAGACGGAAATGATGTGCTGTTGCATGTTTTTCCTCTAGGCAGTTGAATTTTGGAGTAAAGGGTATTTTAACCCTTAATTTTTTGTAATATAGACATAGTAGAATAGGTGCTGTGTTTTCATTTGCTGTATTTGTCCAGTTCATTATTGTCCCTTTGGGGAAACAAAAAATATGTTTTGGGGCTATTTTCAGTGTGATTTTGCAAATGAGTTTATGTATCCAGTTTAGTTCAAGAATAATGGTCAGTAAAAAGGAAATATCCCAAAGAAGCCACCTCTTCTTAAAAGATTCACAACAAATTATTGATTTAATACCCAGCCATGGTTCTGTGTCATTTAATGGTGCAGTAGACTTGCTGGTTTTCCTCAGCCCTGTTGTTTGTAGGTTGGGATGCCTGTACTGTGAGGTGGAAAAAAATGTGCCAGTAAGCAGAAGGAATCTTTGCATGTATCACCAAGGAATTAAGTAATTGTACTGTGAAACGAGAGAATAGAGCTTTCATTAAAAGGAGGGGAAGAAAGAGAAACTTTAGAACTTGCTTTGTTGATAGAAAACACAGATTCCTGGAAGCCTCAGTAGCAAGTCTGGGGACCTGTGCTGTGCAGGGATCAAAGTTGAGATTGAAGATCAACTGAATGCAGTAACAGCTGTTTTATACTTCATTCAGAATAGAAACTGTAGATGCTTTAATTTAAATTATGTTTGGTTTTCAAGCAAGGGAAAATCATACAATTGTTTTGTTTTGTTTGTTCTTGTTTAAGAACCATCCAGGCTTTGGAGACGGCATCTTACTTGTCCCAGCAGGCAGATCTAAGTGGCATTGTTGAGGAGATAGAGGTAGGAACATGCTGTGCTCTCTAATTATTCAGGAATTTGTTAGCCTCCATAGCACTAAAAGATGTATTAATGTGTAACAAAATGAAAAACCAGTCTGGCTAATTCTTTGCCTGTATGGTGTGGGTTGGCTTCACTCTTCCTTTCAAGGAGATACTTCTGAACTTGTACTGTTTCACAGTGGACTGAAACACAAAAAGTATTACTTTTAAATACACCAAAGGCCGAAGGTTTCTTTTTCTTCCTGTTTCTAAATGACTATTTCAAAAATACATCAGTGATCCCATACAGATACTCTTGATTGCAGGTCTAGCAGTAGTATTAGCTTCTGTGGATCTTCTAGAATGCAATTTAAATTTTAATAACTCTTTCTTTCAGGATCTTGTTGCTCGCCTGGATGACTTGGGTGGAGTTTATCTGCAGTTTGAAGAAGGAATTGAGACTACTGCACTGTTTGTTGCTGCTGCCTATAAGCTGTCAGACCATGTGGGTACGGAGCCAGCAATGAAGGAGGTCTGTATCTGCCTTTTCCTCCCTTGCACACTGTAGCTCACAAAAGGATCTGCCTGGTCCCTGTTGTGCAGTACAAGAGGCTGGTATAACTGGGTAGAATTTCTACTGGAAAAAATAATGAGCACACTCGGTGAAAAGGGACATCTTGGGGGAATGCTAAGTAACAGAATCTAGGAGGAAATTCCACCTTCGAGATCACAGGCTGAATTTGGTTTGTTTTTTCTTTTTCAAATGTACAGAAGGAAATTGCAAGTGAGGCCTAGTTTTTCTTTGTTTATTGAGACAAGCTGTTGGAAAAAATCCCCTCTTGTTTCAGAGTTTGTTCTGGTGTTTGGCACTTGTCTAGCACTTCTCAGCCTTTCAAAGTGTTTTGCAAATGTTATTTATCTGTGAGGAAATGCAGGCACCCTAGTTTGGGGTGCCTGAAAGGGAGACAACCATAGTACTATACGCCTACAGGAATCCAGATGCAAAAAACTTTTTGTCTAAAATGAAAGACTGTTGGAAATTCCTTTTGAGCTTGATTAAGCTAGAAATCATTACTGCAAGCTATCCACTTAGTAATATTTTTCCACAACAAGTGAACTGAGTTGGATATACTTTTGATTGAGAGTGGCAGCTCCCTGAAGCAGAAGCCAAAGTGGCAGGGTTGAGACAGAAGCCAATGTAAGACATCTGAGTTCATTCCTGGCTCTCTTCCACGCTGCTGCCAAACAGACTAATGCAAAGTAATTTTGATGTCATTTTTGAGGTGGTGATTCTGCTATACACAATTCAAACTGTCAGCGTCCAAATGATGTTTAAAAAAAGACCAATTAAGGAAAATTGTTTAGTGTTGCTTCAGAATTGTGCTGTCAGAAGGGCTATTGTTGGGGTTTAAAGCTTTATCTTCTGTGAATGGTGAGAGTTGCCTCCAGAATGCCACAAAACTCTCTTTAAAAATTAACATGCAGTATTTGAAATAATACCTCCCTTTTCTCCCTGCACAGTTTAAATCAGAGTGTCACTTGCTGATTAGGGTCTGGAATTATGCCATGCTCTCCATATAAATGAAAAACACTGCAGAATTAGCACTACTCAGGACTTCTCTAGCATCTGTCTGGACGCTTTCTCTAGTTGTGATGCACATTGGTGGTCATTAATACAAGTAGAAGGGTGAAAATTTGAGATGCAGTGGATTTCATTCAGAAGTGTTCTTTGAGGATTACTAAGTTGTATGCCTGTTGCTGTATTTGGGATTGTATTTGGTTATTCTAATTTCTGATTAGAATTTAGCCCACACTCCTTTGCTTGGATCAAAGTACAGGTAACCAATCCCTCTGTTTTCCAGACTAGCAGGGAGTGATGGAAGAATCTGAATATGGCATACCCTGCGGAGTGTGGCACAGACGCACTAGCGCTGCAAAGCCAGACTGCAGAACCAGCTGGGGGAGGCAGTCCCACTCCTACTTCGAAGAGGACAAATTAGCTTTGGCACATCCCAGGGCCAGAGCTGGCTCTGTGCTCCTAGTGGTACTGCTTTAAAGCTAATCCTCTTAGCTTGAGGACACTGCTGAGCCTAAGGGGATAAGCCTGCATGAGCCTAGACTGGCTCCTTCCAGAGTCTTTAGGATGCTTTGCATCAGTGCTCCGTGGCCTTCCCAGCTTGGCAGATAGCCAGGACACCTAGCCTGGTCCTTCTCCACTGTATGGAGACAATTGTACAGCTCCTGGAGCCAAATTGTCATTTTGCAGCTGCACACAGTCTGGACAGTTGAGCTGATGGTACCTTCCATTCTGAAACACGTAGTTTGAAAAGGTAGATCCAAATTCTGGTTTTGAAAGTTTGTAGCACAATTACAGCAATTGTGGTTGGAACCTCCCAGCCAAGAATAAGAATGCTAATGTAACATTCAAAAGGTAGCTAATTTTGGGTTACCTCATCACTTTAGTTATTTTTAAAGCAAGTGGGAAATTAAACAGTCTTTATGAATGATGATTTTATTAATAACATACTGAGCCAGTTTGCAATGTTGTGGTAAGCTGCTGGTGCTTATATGTGATTTACTTTTTCAGGATCAAATTATCCAGTTGATGAATGCAATTTTTAGCAAGAAAAACTTTGAGACACTCTCAGAGGCCTTCAGTGTTGCTTGTGCCGCAGGTTCTTTATCCCGGAACCGCTACCACGTGCCTGTCATTATTGTCCCCGAGGGGCCTGCAGCTGTGTCTCACCATCAGCCTGTACTCAGGGTGAGTCCTTAGCCCAAAATCTTAACTCTTGGCTCAGTCTTTAGTATTGTAGGTCTGGGCTGACTGAATATGTAAGGTGACATATTTAATTTTTAGCTCCAGGACTCAGGTTCCCGTAGATCTGGGCTTTTAGTGCTTTTATGAAGTGCTTCTTGGGAACATCTGCTGGGTACAGGCTTTAGCTTTCCCAGTTATGTTAGAAAGAATGAGATAAATCTGGGATGCTGAGCAGGGGAGAATTCTGGGTGTATAATACAGAGGGGTAGGAGTCATCTGTGTTCCTGCATTCCTTCTGGGACAAGGGGTTTCATGGAAATTCTTTTTTTTTTTTCTTGTAGCTGCAAGTGACCAATGTTATGTCCCAGCCACTGACTCAAGCTTCTGTAAAACTTGACTATGCCAAGTCTGTGTCTAGCAAAGCTACTGTCCTTCAACAAACACCATTTTCTCTGTCAGGGTAAGAAAATAATCTTATTTTTACACTTTGTAAGGCAAACAGGTGTTGTTTAAACAGTGTTAGACTTAGGTGTTCTTCCACCAGAGAAACGTTTTTATGATGGAAAACTTAAAGTGCTGTAGTTGCATTTTATTAGCAATGGGTTACTGAGCGCATTTGGTAGTGACAGTGAATTTCTGTTGCTTTTTATTTTGATTGGGAGTGGGAAATTGCAATGTTCTTTTGACTTTGGGGGGACTTGGAAGAATGCTTTTCCTGCTGCACTTAGCAATCTTAGTTTTGTTCTCCATTTTTCTGCTTAATCTAGTGTATTTGGAGACTTCTTAGTCGCAACATGTTACCTATTTATAGGCTGTTAGTGTCCTAGAGGATACTTAACACCTTGCTTTTTCTGTTACAGGGATGTCTTTGAACTGAACTTCATGAATGTGAAACCTGCAAGTGGTTATTATGATTTCTCCGTCAGTGTTGATGGAGATAAGCGTTTTATTGCTAATAAAGTTGAGGTGGGTATGCTTTTTGATGGCATTTTAATTATGTGCCTATTCATTGAAACAGCTTTTTATTTATACCTGTTCAGGATATTACCAGTTGTATGGCATTTTATCTCATGCTTTTCTGTTTTTTGATTCAGCATTATGACCAGGAACCAGATTAATATATGATCAAAAGAGATTTCTGTACATTTCAGAACAGACTTATTTAGATGCTGATCTGACAGCATACGAACAAAGGCTAACAGTGGGGCTGTTTATATAGCAGCCCAAAGTAGCTATGCAAAAATGATTAGTGAGAGTGTCAGTTCTTCAGAGCATTCAAAATTTGAGTCTGTAAATCTCAAGGCTTGGCTAGCAGTTGTCTGGTGGTTGCCTGATGTATGGATACTGAGCTTTTGTTTTTGTCTTTGTATAAGCTCTAGAGCCCTAGAAAAGAGTCAGGGGGGTCTTTTGGCATCTCCTAACTGTATATGGTGATGCTTTTGTAGTGGAGAAACAGTGACCAAAGCAAATGGTCTTCATTTCACGCATACATGCATACACCTTTTTGTTGGCAAAAGCTGTTATACCACACCTTTCTAAAGAAGAATTCTATATCAACACTCAGAGTTTTACTTTACTCAAGTTTGTTAGAGTGAAAAGAATGTGACCTCTGTGACTATTCATACAGTCATCCCGGTACCAACAGCTGAGCATGCTCATCTCCAAAGATGTCTATTCCCAGGGTTAGTTTTTGCCCTCAATTGCCTATTTAAGGAAAGGAATAGCTTATAAAGTCTTCCAACACAGTCAGCTTGCAGTGGAGGAAGACACTTGTTTACAACTGCTGACCTTTACTCTGTGTATCAAATTGATGTTGTCATTGTAGTAGTAATGGCACTTAGGAGTGTCAAAAGGGGATTGATTGGTCCTGCTTAAGCTTGCTACTGGCACACAGAGGTACGGGTAGGAATGGATTAACGCTGGGGCGGCTTTCTGTGAACCGCTTCTAATAAGACACATTGTTACGGGGGAGGACTGCTGGGGGAGCTGCTTTTTTTCCTTACTGTTATTAGCATTAATTGTCCTTAATGCACCATCGTTTTGACAGTAATGAGCTAAACCAGTGGGTTATTACTCTGTCAGAGACTACATTTCCTGGCATTAAAATATTTGAGAGATGTTTGTGTACTGTTCGGTTGGAGGGGCTCTGTGCAACAGCTCTGAGTTGCCGTCATGTAATTTTTTTGAAATTAATATTTCATTAGTCCATCTTTTTTGCTCCCCTCTTGGAACAAACTAAGGCTTTACTAAAGTTAGCCTGAATAGTCTACATGTTAATGGATCCATTTTCAGGGGTAACCTCTATCTTAAATTACACTTTTTGTTGTAAAGGAACTGCCAAGATTGTTGTGTTTGAAGTCTGACCTGAATAGTTTGGTTTGTGTTTCTACATATTTTTCCCACAGGTTCCTTGTGAATTATTTGTCAGGGTGAGGCTGTGGGGCTGATTCACATGAGTAAACCTGTAATAACAAATTGTAGTATAAGATGAAAAATATCTTGGCAATGAAACTTTAATTCTCATCGGGAGCATTTGCAAGCTGTGAGAACAAATGTGCTAATTAAAAACTACAGACTGCAGTAACTGCTTATGTTTGAGAGGAGGGCTGAAATCAGTCAAACCCACCAAGGTTCACTGCCTAGATGGTCTGTGGTTTGGGACTGGGGCGAGGGCAGGAAGTCATTTCTCTGCTTGGGGTTTATACTGCACTTAGCACAGAGGAGTGTGATAAATGACAGGGCCTTACTGGCTGCCCTGCACTAAGTGATAAATGCTGTGACTCTGAAGGAGAGTTTGCTGAACAAAGTGCAGGTCTGAAGGAATGCTTTGGCTTTTGCCTGCTGGTAATAAAATCAGCAGAAACCTGTTAGGCTTTAGGAGCCAACAGAGGCATAACTCGTTGCTGTCCAGAGACCTCTCTCGTCTCAGATTGCTATCCAGTAAACAGAAGTACGTGTGCACATGCAGTTTTAAGTTGTATCTCATGTGATGTGATTTTTAATAGCTAGTTTCTGTTAGTTCAAAAGGAAAACTAGTTCATTTGGATAGTTGAATTGTTTCATTGAAGACGGCTCTTCAAAGGGCGGCTAACTCCAGCATGGCTGAGAAGTGTGTCTTCAGAGCTGGCTGCTTGTGCAGGGAGGAATGGGGTGGGTTAAGGTTAGTGACTGGTGCATGAGCTTTGCCATAAGGTCAGTTGCTGTAAATCCGCCTGTTAGGTTCTGTCTTTGGCTTAGTGTAAGACCCCTTTTGGGGAAGGGGACAGAAGAACTAAAGATTCTGCAGTGAACTTGACCATAATTAGTATGTGCAGAGTACTCTGAGTAATTTTCTGTTGTGGTTTGTTGCAGCTGAAAGTAAAAGTTTCCACAGAAGTTGGGATTACTAATGTAGATCTTTCTACTGTGGATAAAGATCAGAGCATTGCGCCAAAAACAACCAGGTAAAATGGCTTGGGGTGTGTGATCCTTTAAGGGGCAACTCTGGCTCTGGACTGGAGGTCTTCTGAGCTTTACCTACTTCAGCTAAAACAGAGGAGTCTTGTATTGGAGTAATACAGAGTTACACCCATGCTGGTTCTCTTAAACCTGTGAGTTCATAAGGAGAATACTCATTATTTTTATAGGTGGTTTTCCTTAATACTGAAATAAGTACTAACAGAAGCCTGGCAACCTGAGTCTTCTGTTCCTTTGTTGGCATCTCTCCATAGCAAAAGCAAGTTAAAAGAATTGTATTAATGTTTCTGGTATTATTGGGCTTCAGTAGAGATGCTGTAAAGCAACATGTACTCTGTATTTGGGGGTGTGGCTGTACCACTGCTAGGTGTACTTGAACTTCACTAGTTTTTAACTGACATCAGAACATAATGTATGGAGTTTAACAGCCTCACTGAGGCCCCTCTGTGTGTTGATACAGCCTTCCTGTGCTGAAGTTTGAATGTCTGTTTTTTCTGTTCTGCTGCCATCACACTTTTGGTTGTAGCATAGCCTTGGCTAAATGGAATGTAGGGTCTAGTATTAGCAAAACCTTCTGGTAGTTCTTTGAACCTTATAACAAACAACTGTTTTACTTGAAAACTTGACAAGGTATGTAGCTCACAAAAATCCTACTAAGAAAATTCCATTAATTTCTTTTAATGAAATTTCATGGTGGAAGAGAAAGACATGTTTGTTCACCTGTCTTTCTGATAAAATAGCTTATCTGTGCTGAGTAGACTGCAGTACTGCTAAACAGGCTTGCATGCCTTGTTTTCTTTGAACACCAGGCCTTCTCTTGGAAGATCACCTCAGTTGTGTTTGGTTTTTTTCCTCCTAGGGTAGCTTACCCAGCAAAAGCCAAGGGCTCATTCACTGCTGACAGCCATCAGAATTTTGCTTTATCCTTCCAGCTGGTAGACGTGAACAGTGGAGCTGAACTCATCCCTCACCAGGTTAGGACAAATTTTTGTAATGGCTTTATCACCAAGATGTTCCATCTTGAAGCATCTGAGGTGACAGTTGCTCTTGAAAAGATTTGATAGGTTTTGAGAAGCCTTATGCTTCTGACATGGACTGTGAAAAATGACTGATCTTGGTAGATAGGAGGGGGATTCAGTTCATTTGTTTAGGCTGTATGTTAATTGAAGCCTCTTCAGACTCTGGTACTGTGTCTTATTTAACTTAAAATGAGTGCAGATAGCCTGCACCGTTAAAGAACGCTTCTGATTTTTTAATACAAATTGTTTGCTGAAAAAGTCCTCAAATGTAGACATTTTTTGTAACATTTTTTTCTGTATAAAATAGCAAAAAAAAAAAAAAGGAAAAAAAAAACCCAACACCCCGCACAACAAAAATTATATATGCATACCTCCCTGTTGTGTGCTATTGCATATACCTTGCTGAGTAACACTCAAGTGTATTGCCCTGTACCCCAAGTGGGCCACTGGATGGTCTGGTCCTGTGTTAATATTTTACTCGCAGAAACATAGAACTTATTTGATTTGCAGGGATCTGTATGCCCCAACCCCCAGTTTATACTCCAACTTCGGTTAACGTGGTGCTTTTTTGATTTGGGGGTAAATCTCTCATTTCACTGGCATTTGTAAACGCACTATGAAATATTCCAGAAATGCTAACAATCTTTCCTTTCAGACTTTTGTCCGACTTCATAACCAAAAGACTGGCCAGGAAGTAGTGTTTGTTGCAGAACCAGATAACAAGAATGTATACAAGTTTGAACTGGATACATCTGAAAGAAAGAGTGAATTTGACTCTGCCTCTGGTACCTATACTCTTTACTTGATAATTGGAGATGCCACTCTGGAAAATCCAATCTTGTGGAATGTGGTATGTAGCTGGAAGTGTGGTGATGTGGTTTTGAGATTACAGGCAGTTTTACAGGAGGGTGTGGTACAGGCTTGGAAGAAAAAAGCTCAAATGTTTTGTTCGTTCTAGTGAACTAGAATCCTTTGGGCCATTTATGGGCTCTGAGGCTTGCTGTTTTATTTAAAGTATTTAAGTAAGCATCAAAGCAAGACTGAAGTGAATATTCATTTCATCGTGTGGTGAAACAGCAACTTCGGAATCTTTGTAGGTTTGATTGTAATTTCACAGCAAGCATTTGAAGGTTTATCCTTTCTGTGTTTGCTGTGCTGGAAATAAGTCTAATTCTTAGTGATGGGTGAATGGCATTGCTTCTTAATTCCTTCTTTTAAAATTGCTTCTTAAAATCTGATGGCTTTTTTCCTAGTTTCCTTTAAAAATCATGTCAGTAGTAGATTGACAAATAAGGAAATAAGCCACAGTAATGGAACAGGTTTTATAAAACTTTTAATATGTTAAGATCAAACTTCATGAGGCTGCTTCATTTCAGGCTGATGTGGTAATCAAATTCCCAGAAGAGGATGCACCATCTACAGTCCAATCCAAGAACCTCTTTGTTCCCAAGCCTGAAATCCAGGTACAGTCAAAAACAAAAACTAGGTGCAGAGATGAGGGGCTAGTCCTACTAGTATTATTTGTTCTTATCGTAATTTATTTTTGAAAAGTCATCTCTCATTTAAAAAAAAATAAAAAATGTATAAGTAACGTAATTAAAGAAAGACCAGAGTTACTGCTTAATGGAAAGGAATCTGTTGCAGTCCTCTGGAGGATGAATAAATAAGCTGGGTGTCCTACCTGTGAGAGAGAAACTGCTGTCACTGAGAAGATTCAGACATGAAAATTTGACTAGGTTAGCACCACAGAGAGCTCTCTGCTTCTGAAGATTTCTCTTGCTTCTTTCCAGCCATCTGTGCTGATGGCAAGCTAACAGGTACTTCTGTGAGCACAGGAAGTTCACTGTGCGAGAGATCCACTGTGCAGAGGCTGGAATAAATGCTATTTTAAAGAGTCTGTCTTCGGTTTAAGAGGAATGCTTAACATCCAGGGAAACGTCTGGGAACAGCACCGGGGCTGCAGCTGGCCCTCCAGGGAGCTGAGAAGCTGCTCTGTTGGAATACTCCTGGTTATGACTTGGTTTTGTTTGTTTGCAGCACCTCTTCAGGGAACCTGAGAAGAGGCCTCCCACTGTGGTATCTAATACTTTCACAGCATTGATTCTCTCCCCCCTGCTTTTGCTGCTCATTCTGGTGAGTGAACTGGGCCACAGAAGAACATTTTTTCCTATCCAGTCTGAAGTCCAGACTTAGGAGGTTGGCCAGCTAAACTTCTTACTAAAACATTAATTGTGACTAGCACAGCAGTGCTGGAGTCATAGTTAGCAAATGTTAGTGCAGAATGTTGATCTGGTATTGTCACTTTACTATACTGTTGTTGAGTTTATAGTCAAAACAGAAAAACACTGCTGCCAAGTAGAAGTGGGGTTTTTCCAGTGTGCTTCTGCTAGAGATGTTGAATAACAGTAGGCAGATTAAGTTATAACTGACATAAACTTCCACAGGAAAACATAAAAAAGCAGTGATTCTGTCTTGCCCTTAATAACAACATCTGTGTTACTTAATCCTATCAGACTGATTCCCATGTATGTATGGACATAATTAAAATTTCTGTGTCTGTAGTTGAAACATCTACTGCTACTCACTGTATCATCAAATCAGTGTTTTGAACTTAATGCAATA
This sequence comes from Athene cunicularia, assembly GCF_003259725.1. Lineage (NCBI taxonomy): Eukaryota > Metazoa > Chordata > Aves > Strigiformes > Strigidae > Athene > Athene cunicularia. The sequence continues at coordinate 9,894,502 of NW_020799125.1, read as the reverse complement.
CAAAATCTCATCTAGTCAAATTAAATTAGTCCTTATTTGGACAATGAAATTGATCCCTTATCTGCTTGGCAGTAATTTCCCATTAGCTAGTCTCACTGAAAGCTGGCATTTGGTCGTGTCCAGTGCTCTCTGGAGTTCACAGTACATGTTGATCACACTTGAATGAAAAATCTCTTTGCTGCTGCTTCCGTTTCCCATTCTTCTTAGCTTTCCCTTTTGTACTCTAAAAACTGATGTTGATTTTATGAGCAAACATCTATCTGTGGCTGTTCTTTTGCTGAGTCCAAGCCCAGAACCTTACCCTTTTTTGTCTTTTTAATTGTAACTAATTCACATGGATAGCAATAGCATTGTTTTATTTTTCTGGAAAATGTAGATTTGGAGCAATACCCTCTCATCACTTTAAGAAAGATAATTGAGGAACTGCATTTGGGCAATCAGAAGCAGCAGGAGAAATTTTCACTACAGGAGTTCCAACAGTGCTGTCTTTAGCAAAATGAGTACTCTGTCCTCTTGTAGTAGTAAACAAGTGCTTCTGTAGAGAATACACTGTATTCATTGAAGAACTTAAAGTAAGCAGGCTTGAAAGATACTGAAGGTTAAAATAAAAGCTTGTGTTTATAAGGCTGTTGTAACTCAGGCTTTGTTTCTTTTCCTTTTAGTGGATAAAGATAGGGGCCAACATCTCCAACTTCAGCTTTGCTCCCAGCACCATTGTTTTTCACCTGGGACATGCTGGTAAGTGTCAGAGGCTTTCTGCTTTGTTTGACCTTCTCACCTGGGAGTTACAGATGAGAGCCCTGGTGGTTAATGGGCTTGCAGTCTATTATCTATAATGACATAATAGCATAACATTTGTTCTCTTGTTTTCATCTGCCTTCCTGCTTTTCATGATTGTTAATATGGTGATAAACCTGTTTTGGCCATCAGTTTATAACAGCTGTCATTATCTGGGCTCCTCTCTCACACCATTTATCTGTACTTAATAGAACTTCTTATTTCCAGAGGTCACACTTTCTTTATTGCATGTTTATCCTTTGTAAGCAGGGAGTTTCAGTGGGGATTGAAACCTGTGGGACTGCCATCTACACTGAAAGACTACATCTTTTCTTTGAAGCTCTCCCTATGAAAGCTTTTCTTGTTCTTTGGCTGGACCAATTCTTTTTCATCAGTTTTATTGTGCCCTTGGTTGCACAGTTATTTACTCTCAGTAGAATTTTAAAAAGCAGAGCAGGTTGGGAGAACATTGGATCTACTGTTTCCCAAATGACAGTGTGTTGCTTAATCCAAGCCATTTTCCTTGGAAGCTTTATAAAGCTGTAAACTCCTACAGATGTGCAAAGGTTAATATCCTCTATTGAAATCTAGAGTATCCTTCTCATTTTAATAGCCTTTAATGTCTATAATATGTCCATAATTCTGCCACAAGAGGGTTGGTTGCAAGCCATCAGTGTCACATTTTTCTCCAGTATGGAGACCCAGATGCCTTCTTCCCCTGGCAATAATGTATAGTCTTTAGATCTGCCATTTTAGAGCTTCAGAGATGAGATAGAAACCAAATGCTCAGGCCTGGCAGTACAACATAACAATTGTTCTGAGGATAACAAATGGTTGGTCTTTCAAATGTAATTTCAACCCTGGGCTCCTCTTTTTTTTTTTTAACAGCAATGTTGGGACTCATGTATGTCTACTGGACTCAGCTTAACATGTTCCAGACTCTGAAGTACTTGGCTATTTTGGGTGGTGTCACATTCCTGGCAGGCAACAGGATGCTGGCTCAAAAAGCAGTAAAACGGTAAGCCAGGGACGGATGTGTTGGTGGGAGCTGCTTTTAAAATCAGCGGGGAGGAGATCACATTGATGCTATCGTGTGTCAGTAACTGATACGGTAACAAACGCTGCTTTTGGTTCTTGGATCTGGTGCGTGGGGATGAGCTGCTCGGTCCCACTTTTCTGCCTGTTTTCAGAATAAGGGCATGAACTGAACAGGGCAATGACCTGCTCTCTCTGAGATCCAGCTAACTGCTCCTTCAGAGAGAATGGTCTGTGTGGCCACTGGCTGAAGCCATCAGGCACACAGAAAAAGCAAAGGATCGCGAGTATGTGCACTTTGACATGGAGAAACCCAGATTTGGAGACACATTCACTGACAGATTTGTTGTACTACATGATATATCAAGCTCTTACAGTATTGTTAGATAATAAAAGCCACTATAAATACAGAAGAAGCCCAGCTCTTCTGTAGCGGTGCTTGTGAGATAAATTTTTAAGAGGAAGAAGGTAAGGCAGGGGTGTCTTACTGCTGTCTTCCCCTGCCTAAAGGGGAATTGTAGAGAAAAGGGAAGCAGATGCTTATTGGAGGTGTGCAGCAACAGACAGAGGGCAATGCATGCAAGCAAAACCATGGAAGATTTGCTAAATGTTAGGGATACAACATTCATTTCTGTATGGGCACAGTTGTGTCTTCTGCCCCACAGTGTCTCGTGACTGTGCCCTGGCTTAGGCAGCCTGCAGGCAGTTTGACCCAAGCTTCTAATACAGTGCATTAATTAGAGGTCGATCTGTTCCCTCTCCTTCACTTCTGCCACATGGGGTTTCCATGTGAGACTTAAGTTTTAGCCTTTTTGTACTAATGTAGAGTTTGGCTTTGAAGATGATCTTACTGATCTGCTTTGCCATCAAACCTGCACTTTTCTTAATTTCCCCTCTTTGACCCGCTAGGAGTTGTTTATCTTTGCATACCTGTTTGCATAGGTATCCCTGGGTTCTCACTTTTTTTGACTACACATTATTAAAACCAGAACAAGAGCTGTAAAAAACCCACAAGAATATGATTTTCAGTGGTTTTGCACTGATTTGTTTGCTTTAAAACATCTCTACTTGCATGGCTGTAGCAGGGAGGATGATTGTTGTAATCAACCCTTGTCATACCATCCTCCCAGCTTTCCCAGCCTTGCTCCATTGGGTGTCCGTCCCTCTCCACTGTGGTGCTTTCTCTTATTAGCATAACAGTTCCTACTGGGATTTTGTTGCCAGTGGGGCTATGTTATGTCATTTAATAATATTTCTTTTTAAAATTAAAGAGTAATGATAAAATCATTATTAATTACAGATTGCCTAGGATACAGATTTGGGGAAAAAGAATACAATGAAGCTTACTTCTAAGCATCTTTGCTCAACCAGGGCTTCTGTTAGCACATAAATGCAGGTGGTTGGTTCCTATTTCAAAACACTGCAGGGGGTGTCTGTGCTTTTTCACTGTAAATGACATGAAGCTGCAACTACAATGGTAAATTTGAAAGTAAAACTTCTACCTTAGGCTAAAGTTAAACCCTTTGTACATGACTTTAAAGTTCAAAAAGACAGCTTTTTGTTAAGCACTGCTAGCTTGTCTCAGATCTTGAAGTGCAGTGGTAATTAACTAGATTGCACTTTGAGGTAAAGCTGCTGTTCCACTATTGGGACCGCTGGTGGGTGTGGGAAGGGGACTGTATAAACCATCATTTTACAGAAGTTACCAGAAGGCCTGGTTTTGCTTTTTGCATTTCTGTCACTGGCTCTCATTGCTGGAGCAGGGCTGCTATCCTCCTTCCTATCTTCTCTGAACCTTTCTCCCTCTCTCCTTTTGGCAGGATCGCTGCAGAGCAGAGCAGTAGGTTGGCAAAGTATAGAACACTGCGGTAAAAAGGGGTTTTTCTAGTGACCAGCTCTTCTAGAAGTAAGGGCCTTTTTGGAATTTGCCTTTCCTGGGCATGGTACCTGTTTCATTTCACTTCATCACTCACTCCTTGTACAAAGATATCTGAGCTGAAGCTGCTTCCTTCCAACATTGCTTATTGGGCTTTAAATCAGTCTTTGGGTGTCCTTGGCTACAGCTGGATTTGCATATTAGCAGTCCATGTCCTCTGACACTAAATTGCTTTTGTATGAGTTCCTTAATCGTCTGAAGTCTGTATGGTAATATGTGCACATGTGAGTATGCTGATCAGGTGATGAAATAAATCTAGTTTAAGCAGTATTGTTCCTGTAGTAAATTATTAGCAATGTTGGCTGGAGGAGAACATGATGAATATGACTGATATCTGGGCTGTTCCCATCCTGCTGTTGGTACTCCCTATCCCCATCTGCAGTATTCTGGTTATTCATCTGCCAGGCACTCTGACTGCTGAATTACATCCTCTCTTGGGGTGGCGAGAACTCCGTGTGCAGCAGAGCTAGGTCAGCACCACCTCAGTTCAGCTGAGAACATGACCTAATCCAGGGCTCGCCCTCCCATTAGACTGAACTGGTCAGTGTGGCTCCGTTGGTGGCAGCAGCCAGCCCCCTCTATTCAATACAATCATCTGATAGGTCTCCATGATCACTTACCAGTGCAAAGCCCTTCGTTTCCTTTCATTCTGAGCAGGTAAGGTCCCAGTTTGCTCTATCCACAGTGGCGTAGGAACAGGACTGCCTGCCACTTTGCATGCTGCCCAGTTCTGAAGGTGTGTGTGTGGCTTCATTCCTCATTCAGTGCCCTGTTTTATTATGGGGAAGGGAGAGAGCATCTGGGACAAGTTCTGTGATGAGACTGAAATCACTGTACAACGTGCTGCACTGGTACATCTCATGTCTCATGCTCATAGTGCTTCATGCACACACACAGTGTAGTGAAGAGAGTTCGTTTTTTGTGGTGCAAAACAAAACCAAAGTGGGTGGCTGCATCACAGAAACAGCATGCACTGTGGGGTAAGCTCCTGTCTGCAGATCAGATAGCATCAAGGATGGTTTAATGAAAATTACCTATGGAGAATTTGGCATCATGTCCCATAGAAAAACACCCTGTTACTATCTCTTCTCTCCCCAGAGTGTTTTGAGGTATTTGAGCACAGAACAAGCTATGATGAGTAACTGGAGATGGCTGTGGCTTGTTCTAGTAGGTGAATGCTGGCTGCATCCTGGCCATGTTTGCTGGTGCTGTTCTGGTCCTTGGATGCTTTTTTTACCACAGCTTTGGTCCAGTGGTTTTCAACTTTTTAGTGGCCTGTTACCAAATTCCTCACAAGTGTGTTCTCCACAGCTTTTATGTTTTCTGTTTCTCAGCCCGTATTTTAACTGCTTAATTCCCTCTGGGCTGTGAGTAATCCTGGAAGATCTTGCAAATAACTTATTCACAAACTGTAAGTTAAGTTTTGCTGCCATGTGCAGTCACAAGCATTTGTCCTTATTGCTGGGTTTTCTGATGCCACAGATAAACATCAGTATTGTTACCAATGGACTGTCAGGTGCTCAGCACCCATGGCTATGCCTGTGTCTGGAATCTTGGAAGAGAACCCCAAAAAGATGGGTCTGCTGTGCTCTCGTTAGCAAATTTCATCTTCCTGGGGATGTGAAGATATTTTCTTTGTGTTTACATGGACCAGCTGATTCCAAGTGGATAGATTGGCCCAATTTAAAGTAAAAGAGTGGTTAAGGTACCTGCAGGCTTTCCATTCAGCCCTGCTTTTTTCTTCAGTTCTGTAATTTACAAGGCTCATTCATCCCTTTTGCACCAGAAATTAACCTTCATTTTGTCTGACTGTTTCCATCCTTGAATTTAGTTCCATTGCAGTACTGATTTTATGATCCTGATAAGCTTCTCAAAGGAAGCTTATCTGACAAAGTTCCTTTGAGAGAGAATGAGGGTTCTGGGGACACTGTACAAGAAAGTGCTTTGTTGCCTGGAAGAGTTAATTTTTTTGATTTTTCTTTCCAGGACACACTAGTACCAGAAGAATGGAAGAAATGGGGAAAAACAAAGCAAATGCCTTCAGAACAGAAGTGATTAAATAACTGTAAGACCAGAAGAAGGAAGGGAGAAGCAGAATTTTTTTTTATATTAAGTCAAAAGGGTGCCAGTTATACTTTTTTAAAAACCTGATTTTCATCGTTGTGTTCATGCTACTTCCATACTTCATATGGATCTAGAAAATCCTTTCTTCCCTGGATCCTACCCCCTTTTTCTCGCAGGACATTTGAATTTCCTTTAGAAAAAAGAGGAAGAAGAAAATACATTTCTGCCTTTCCCCAAATTTCCTCTCCTTATCCTACAAGATTTGTGAATAAAGAGGAAAGAATGGTCCTGAATTTTGTTTTTTGGCTGTCTCAGAGGCTGTGATTGGAAGTTGGTCTCACATGAGAATGAAAAGAGCTTTTTCTGGTGGGTAATTTTGTGTGAGTCATTGCTGTGTGAAGCTTCCTGTTCTTTCATGTCCTTTCCCAGAGGGACATGTTATTGGGGAGGACTTCCCACCCCTGCCTGTCCCTTGTGTGCCACTGTCATCTGCATTTCTCCGCTCATGACAGTTCTCTCTGACTTCAGGATGGCGCCAGGCTGGGCTGTGCTGAGTTGCTGTGGGCCTGCGGGGCTCAGGCAGGAGGAGTCCTGGGGGCCTGGCCTTTGCTCAGAGCCAGCTGCAGTGCTGGCGGGCCTGGCTGTGTCTGACCCTGGCAGGTTTGGTGGATCCCTTGAGGGGTTTCATTTCCTTACAGCATCTAGAAGTAGCCGTTTCACTCCAAATACAAGTTTGATTGAGGTTATTGCCTCTGTTCTGTGAAACTAAATGCCAGGAATCTGCTGGTTGCAATGTGGCCACATTTGAGTTGCTTGAGCTCTAACTTCTCAATTAATTACTACCTTCAGCACCACTAAGCAGTGTGGAGGCAGCAGACTTGGGCTTTATTGAAGGACATGCTGACAGTAATAACCAAAGGCCGACATCTGATGAGCAACTTGAAACTTAAGTTTCTCCCTCTCTTGCATCTCTGTGTTGGCTCCTGTTTGTCCTGTGTCAGACTAGTTTCTTTAAAGGCTTTTTGGCAAAAGAACTTTATCAAATATCTTTTGGAAATCCAAAAAAATTATATCAGCCAGCAAGCATGTGGATAAAGGGTGTGGAGCTGAATCCTCCAGAGAATTTCACATGTGTGAGACATGACTCCACTTTATAAAAGCCATCTTGCCTCTTCCCCACTGCAGTTGTTCACACTTAGCTCACTGTTTCTGTTCTCTGTAATAGTTCCTGCCTGTTTGTTCACTGTGAACATTACACTGAACGCCATTAGAGCTTTAATGAGCTACTCCTTTCACCTCCTGCACTCCTTCAAAAACCTGATCTCATGCTGCATTCCAACCCTCTGGGACTAAAAGAGTTTTAAGCAAGAAATAGTTTAAGCTGCTATTTGTAGTATTTTACCCTGGAATTCCTCTTCACTCTTCTTTTGAGCCTCATATTTTGCTCGCTTAATCAGCTTTGTTTCATAACTAATTTTTTCCCCCTGGTGCTAGGACAGTACTTCCCCTGTGCCTGTAGAGCTCTGGCACGTTATCCAAGGAGAGCACAGATGCAAAAAGAAAACCATGGAGTGCTACTGTGATGTATCTTCTCTAAGCTGTGTGTCTTGCTGTTGATTTTTTACCTCCTTGGCTAAGTGTTAAGAAAGATTGTTTTTATTCTTTTGACCTTTTATTCCTCAGACGTTTTCTAGTTTGCTTTATTTGGTTTTGTATTTAATCTCCCAGAGTTTGAGTGTTTGTTTCCTCATTTTGATGCAAACTGAACTTTCAGAGGAGTCCCTTTTATTGCAGATAGCTGCACTCACCCATCTGTTTAATCATGCAGACTTAAGTCTTTCCAAAGTGTTTTTGATAGGTCTTTTGATTTATTAGCAGTATCCAATCTAGGTTTGCATATAGCTTTCATGTCACTTAACAGGATTATAGGGGTGTTTTTGCTATGGTGTTTACTTACTACTTTAGGAAGCTACTTCATTTTTTTTATAATTTCTTTCCTTGGAGCAAGTAACTCCTAATGGCTTCAAGTGTGTTAGTTGTTACAGAACAGGTTTAAAAACATTTTGAACCAGGCCTACTCAGGTTGTTTTTTCTTTTGTGCGTTCTCTGTACAGCTGTACTGTGAGGCAGGATGCCTGATATCTCACTGACAGCTCCCTGCCCGTGGAAGGGTAACAGATTACCCATCAGTGCACTTGCTGTCAGCTTCACTGATCTCTCTTGACATCCCCTCATTGCTTTCCATCCCACTGGGCAGTAATATTTTCATAGTGCTGGAACTGTAAAGTCTGAACAGGGAGAATGTAATCTGTAGGGATCTGTTGCAAGTATGAATCAATTTCCATGCATACTGAAACCTACCATCTGAAATATGGTCACCTGAGGAAAAATGAGATGGTATTTACTGCAGACTATCAATGAATTGTTCAGGTGCAAGGAGGGATGATTTCAGAGGCTTTGATATATGTTTGCATGACACTATTTCCAACCTGGCATCATATTATTAGTACTGGACCTGGCACCTTCATTAGCACAGCTCTGAGTCATCCTAAGTGCACTTTGCTGTCTTTGAGCAACATCTTCCATTCTGGGCCTAGAATCAAGAAACTAGTGTCTCAACAAAGAGTCATCTTGACCTGCTGTTGGACAGGTTTATTTAGAACGACGTTTATTTCCTGCTAATGATGGGAAAGCAGACCCCATCCTGATGTTATTTACATTTCTGAAGACATAATTATTACACAAACAATAGGAGAATTGGGGTGATAGGGAAGGAAGTAGCTGCATGAGATCACTGGGTTAATAAGTTACTTTTTTGAAAACATTTACAGTTGTAACTCTAGCCACGGTGGAGTTCAGAGCCACTGGATGGCACGTTGAATTAAAACATAGTGACAGCCCAATCTGATGCACGGGGATCTCCTTTAACTCTTGCCAAGCAGAGCTGGAGCTTCAGTATGAACACCTCAAGGCTGAACAGTAACTGTAGCTGAGCTTCTCGGAGTTCAGTTTTGCTGCCAGGGCTCTGTGTCAAGGAGCTAGACAACAACAGCGTTTCTAATGGGTGGTAGATGTGTGGATTCATGTCTTGCCTTGCCCTCATCTGAGCTGCGTGTGTGGTTGTGCCATCAGCATCTATTTAGAGGAGGCTGTAATCAATTTACTAAGTTGCCTAAAGGTACCTTTTGGTGGCCTCATGTTTATTAATCAGGCCCTCAGACTGATGACTTGGCAGAAATTCTGCTATGCTTTGTGATTCGAAAGCCTTAATTAGTAGACAGTATGTCCCCAGGATTACAACTGTACTGGTTGTTTTAGTCTTTGTATGTAAAGCAGCCTGAGGTTAAACCACAGAGGTATCTTTTCTCATTTGGTACACAGACCAGTATTAGAGAGGGAAGTTAAATTGTGAAGACTGAAGTAAACAGATCTGAGGAGTGTGTGCATCAGTTTCCAGCTGCTCGCATCCAGGAATGTCTTCATTGCTGTGAAGGGCTTACTGTACAGTTAGATCCAGGAGCTCTGAATTACTCTAGACAGAAGCAGGAGGAAAAGAGAATTACAAGAAAACTTTGTGAGCACATGCAGAAGGTTTTCATTCTTTGGAGGCTTTTCCTGGCTGACCGTATTTGTGGAAAGGTAAAGCATGGCAAGAGAGATGCTGAAATGCTATGTTCTCCCAGCTGAATCCATAGGCATGGTTTATGTAAAGTTCTGATCTCCCCCCCTTCCCCAGCCCCCTTTTAGTTTAGTATGCACACAGGTCCCTCCACACCCCTTCATGTTGTGCTGACTAGGGTTGGACAGGCTTAATCTCTATGGGACAGAGAGTAAGATGATGTTGTTTCAAACAGGACAACTGATGTTTGTATGAGTGAAGGTATTCCCAAGGATGGACTCTCAGTTTCCCAGGGCTGGCATGATTTAAGAGTGTAATTCAAGTTCCAGGTGACTACTTTCAGAAGTGAGGGGTAGAGAAAACAGTAAGACTTCCTCTCCTCTTCAGTGCAGGGAAAACCTGAAACGTCCCAGGGATCTAGAGGCAGGTTCTGCTCCTGGGGAAAGACTTTAGTCTGTTGGGCACACCATCTCAGATAGCTTTACAAAGCTGCTTTTGGTTGCTCCAAGCCTGTTCCCAGACATCCACATGTAGCTCCACAGCACTTGTGGTCTATCTGTTCAGACTAACAGGACTTTAGGTACTGGACAAAATTGATGGGGAGTTGTTTTCCCTTAAATTGCAGCAAGCACCCTTTTTCATGGGCAGTAGTGGGAGCTAATTTCACTGAAGGAGAGCCTTCAAACCACCTGAGCAATGCAGAAGCAGCGTGTTATGTACAGAATTGAGCAGGGAATGGTACTCACCAGAGCACGGGGAGATGAAAAATGGAGAAGTGTTTACATGAGCTTAGCCAGGGTGCTAGGAAAGCCTTCTAACCGACTGCTGTTGATGTCCTGAGGCCTGTGCAAGAAAGGAATAGGACAGTGATGACATGATTGGAGATTAATTCTTTTATTCCACTGCTATTTTACTGAATTATGGGGTTGAGAAGACAGCACAGTGATGTGCTACTATGTGTTGTGTGGGCTGTTGCTTATCTGCAACCTATTTGCCAACATAAGGGAAGGGCTGGGTTAGGGGTTCAGGCAAGAGCTTAATTCTTTCCCTGAGCATACCTGAAAGATGATAATTAATCCAGTAGCTTTACCTCTGGAAGCCAGACAGTAGTAAGGACTTTGTCTTATTCCTGCAGTGAGCAGATAATGAGCTGATTCTCGCCTACCTTTGATTCTGCAGAATGGCTCCCAGGAAGTCCCTTAGTACCATCTGTTGGTGGTAGCGGCTGTCCATCAGGATGCTGTCAGACTGGCGCCTTGTCAGAAATTCGTGCACCCCTTCTCCTGGGCTGCTCTCGCTGCTTCTGTTATGCAAAGATGAGAAACATTTTTGTTTCAGAGATGCTTTTTAGTCCCTTGCTCAAAGTTTGGCTCAGGCTGAGCAGCACCAGGGAACCTGCTGGGTATGAGCCTAGGGCTATTCTCCTTAATTTCAGTAAGAAATTGGTCATCTGTACCTGCTCCAGTGCCAGAAGAGGGATTGGAGCTGGCTCACATCTGACTAATTGGTCTTATTTAGTGGCAATCACTGATCTAACCAAAGCTACCCAAGTGGCAGTGGAGAGGCTGTTTTCTGTGTTCAAACCAGGCCAGGCATAACTGTTTCCCACCAGTGAATGATCATTGCAACTATTATTTGCAAATATTATTGCTTGTTGATATTAAGGTAGAGCTTTCAGCTGATCTGACACTTATAACCTTGGAGGAAAGGATTAATTAGGGTGCTTAATGATTGTTGCAATTAGGGGGATCCAAGACAGAGATGCAGAATGCCCTTTGGGGTGTGGAACAGCAGGAGGGATTGCTTCTGTTGCAGTGGAAGGCAGCTATTTCTGCTATATGCACAAAAGAAACTGCCCAGTGTAATAAGCAACACATTAGCCCTAGGACAGCAAAACACTGGCTTACCCAAGCCGCTTGCCAATGATCGTCTGTAAGAATTTACGGGCGGAAATCTGCCCCAGGAATTTCCGGTAGTTGTCAGTGAATATGGCATCAGCATGGCGCTGCATCCTAGGGGTGAAAGACAAGCACAAGGTGAGCAATCTGAGCTAGCAACGAACGTTCTAGGTGAGAAATGGGTGTTTCAGATGACAAAATACACCAGATAAAATACTGCTGATATCAGAGGCAGGTAACCATAGCAAGCGCCTTTTGGTATTGGATGCATTAGTGTTGGAGGATAAAAGGATTTGAGGGAGCTCAGTCCTGATGCAGAGGCAGGAGGCAAAATAAAATGTCTGTTAATTAGTATCCACACTAAGGCAAGTAAAGAGAAGTGCCTGCAAACCAACGGTGAGGTCAGAGAACCAGTGGAAAGGAGGAAGATTCCCACAGGCCGAGAGAGGGCAAAGCTGGGGTTGGGACATTCCTGTGCTCTGCTGCAGCACCTCCTAGGAGTGCTGTGTCTAGGATGGGCTGACAGGAGCCTCCAGCAGGTCTCCAGCCTCAGGAGAGGAAGGAGGCTGAAGGCTCCTGGAAATCCACAGGTAAGGGAAACACAAGCCACTTGGCTGGTCCCACTGTTGTAAGGATGAGTCCTCTGTGCTTCAGACAGGCAAAATCATCCTCCATCTCTTGGCAGGGGTGGAAAGAAGAGGCTCTAACAACTGTATGGATGGATGCCCAAAGCTCAGTGGAAAATTCTGATCCCTGCAGGAGCCCTGGGCCTGTGACCCTGCTCCTGTCAGTACCTCCCTGCCGCTGGGGGACAGCAGGATGTGGCCCTGGACATGGGTGATGGTGAGAGCTGGCACGGTACCAACCTTCTGCTCTGGTTGCAGGGCTCAGCTGGGTTCTCTCCCTGGAGCCTGGACTTTGTGGTGCTGGTGGGACTGAGTGACCTGCTGGTCTGTTCCTGGGCTGGGGGAAGATCGTACCCAGTGTACTCTTGCTGCAGCGGGGCTGAGAGATGAGGTACAAACCTTCTCTCAACTGAGTCTGTTAACAAACCCTCCTCCTCCTCCTCCTGTTCCTCTGCTGAGGGGTTCTGGCTCTGCGATGGGCTGCTGTGCTGTAGCTGGAAGTTCATGGCCTTGCCAGCAACCAGCCCTGGACTGTACCTGCAAGACAGAGCCAAGGCATACTGCAAGATGTGCTCGGTTGCCAGTCAGAGATCCATCTTCTTGACCACTACTCCCTGTTCTGCTTTTTCTTTCTCCTTTTGCCATCCCCATCTCATCAGTAACTCAAGTGTTGCCTGTAACTCTCCCCAGCTAGATGCTATTTCAGCAATAAAAAGATGGTTGATAAAGCTGCCTCAAAACACACATGCTCATCTGATGAGATCTCAGCATCCTTGAGCAAAAATCCAGCAATTGAGGTATCGTTTGGCCCATGGCTTCAGCACAAGTCTAAAGCATGTTGTACAGGACACTGCAAATCCACATTATAGAACCCAGTGCTCGGTTTTGTGCTTCCATCGATTTGTAGTGGTAGGAAATAATATTACAAATTCTAACAGTCAACAAGGAAATACCTGAAATATTAACAGACAGCTGTTGAGTTCATGTACTAGAATTTCTGCAGTTCTGACTTCAATGCAGGTGGCCTGCAGGGCACAAATTCTAACCAGTGATGGAGTTGCAGGTGTGGCCTGCTCTGGCAATTGCCAGATTTCCCTTTATAGAACCCAGTGTTCAATTCTAAAACTAACTGTTTGGGCTGAAATGTTCCCTCAGGTGCCTGCCTTCTTTGGAAACCACACCTAGGCTAGCAGTGTACCCAGAAAATTAAGCCAGGGCAAAGAAACAGGCTTACCAAGGCACATACATCTGGCTTTCAGAAGCACTGGCAGCCTTAATTTGGCACGTGCTTATTTTGCACAAGGTCGGAGATGAGTCAGGGAGTGACAGTGTGGATAAAATACTCAGGTTACCTGAGAGCTGGATAGAGAGGAGAGGAGATGGAGCATGCCACTAAATGCAGGAACAAGAGCAGGGTGGCCTTATCCAGCATCTTCCAGCCTTTGGAGGCACCTGAAAGGCAGAGCAGTCTGAGTCAGCAGCAGTGAGATGCTCCAGGCCAGGAGGGGAGGCCAAGTGCCACCTTTGTGGTTTTGGTTCCTCTGCTCATGTGTCAGCACTTGAAACATGCCTCTGTGTGGTTATGGTGTTTCCCGATGCAGGGGTGTATTGATGTGGCAAAGTGCTCCCCAGGGAGTGCAATTCCTGGAGGCAGAGGCTGTGTGTGACCCCACAGGGAGCTGGTGTCTCCCTTGGGTTGGAAAGCAGGGCTGATCAGCAGCTCTTCGTGCTGTGGGACCCCTTATTGCCCTGTCCCACTGCTGTGGTTGGAGGAGAGCTCTCAGGCTGAGGTGAGCCCCAGGGACCACTGCACGGGCTGGAAAAGCACCTGGATGCTGTAGGGCAGCAGTTAGCAGGGGCTGCCAAAAGCAACCTCACCACCTGCACAGGACCATCAGCAACCAGCCCCTGGGACCTCTCCCGCTCTCTGCTCTCACAGGGACGTGTGTCTGCTCACACGGCTGTACAGCACAGGTCCGTGCTTAACAGCTGACTTGCTGGCTGTCCAGAGACTGGGGAATCCAAATAAAATACCTGGGCAGAGGGGTAATACTGGCCCAGAGGTAATCCTGGCAAACCCATTTATCAAAGGCAACAGTGCTGAGCTTGGTTAGCCAAACAAAACACAGACTGTTCCTTCAGCCATTGTGCTTGGGAGAGGGGGGATGGACCAAAATATGTCTATTTGGGAGAGCTGAACTGCTCCTGTGTGGAGAGCAGCCCCCCTGCCGCTCAGCGAGGCGCCTACGCTGCTCTGAGCACTGGCTTTGGTGGAAGGGGAGATGGACTTGAGCCATGTGTGTCTGCCCTCAGACAGACGGCTGCAGTGCTTCATGTCCTGGGGCTGGCTGAGTGCTGCGAATGACTCAGGACAGTCGTCTGAGGCTGCCCTCCTCGGGAGCTGAATGCCACGCTTTTGTCATTGGAAGCGAGGGACATTAGGAAGGTATTTCAGTGAACGTTCTTCCTGAGTTTTGATTGAAAGCTATTGATCTTTTGTTCAAAAATGATTCTTTAAGAATGTGGATAAAAATCTTTAAAATATCAAGTTTCCCTGTTCCCTGTCTTATTTTACACAATAAAAGAGCAGAATGGTGTTTGATCTCCATAAGAGGAAAAAAACCCCTTCCAAATGTATAACAATACTTTCTTGCAGAAATGGAAAGGGTTTGGTTGGGCTTCTAATTGCCCAAGTGAACTTTTCAAACTGGGTTTTACTGACGGTGGTTGTAGAAGGGGGCCCTTCGGATGGAGAATATCAGCAGTGACCTGGTTTATTGTTCAGACGTAGCTGCCCGCTCTCCTGACTAAAGGTCACCATAGTGAGGGGGGAGGCTAGCTAAGGACTGGAGGTCTTGCAAGTGGGTCCAGTCTTGATACCATGGAAGTTAATAACAGAATTAGTGGCAGTGTCAGAACTGCATGGAGAGACATGGGGAAAGATGGTGCACTAAAAAGTGGCATTTCTTATCACAAACCCATTCTCAGCCCAGTCCCTGTTTCCAGCTGCTTGTGCTCCCAGCTTGGGGACCAGCAGTTTCCTCAACTGCTTCCCCGGGAGCAGCACCACTGCTCCTGGCTCCAGCACAGCTTCTTGTGAACTCACGGGTAGCATCCACTACCTCCGATACCTGATCTCTTACAAATCACTCTGGTCCCTCAGAAAGCCAAAGAATTCTCAGAAGAAGCAAAAAAGTAACTTTGAGAGACTTACAGGGCTTATGGTTTTAGAGCAAATTTATTGCATGCTTTTTGGGGTTTTTTTTTCAGTTGAATGAAAAAAGTACACCTCTTTTGTGCTTCTCCCCTAAATACCTCCACGACAAATCCCACATCAGATCTTGCTACATAGAAGAAATGATCTAAAGCATCTGTGAGGGGGTACCAGAAGACTGGCACCAGCATCTATAGAAAGTGCCAATCAGGAGATTTAATCAGTGCCAGCAAAGCTGCTATGTGAGCTGAGAAGTTAAGTATCAATGTAAATGAAAACCTAGCCCAATGTTGTCTGCTTCCCTTTTTTCTTCCTAGGATACAGCCCTGATTACCACTTTTTTTTGTATCTGGTTTCTCTTCTTTGAATGCTAGCTTCTTCTCCAGAATCACTTTTTGTCCCTCTGAGATTTTTTTTTCATTCTCTATTAGTTTCTTTGCAATATTCTTTGTTTGTTTATGGCTTTGCCTTTCTTCCTCCGTCTTGCTTTATCTTCTCTCCCTTAAGTACAATCTGCTTCTCATCCTACTTTTTTAGGTATTTCTGTCTCCCTTTTTCTCTTGGGAAGCAGTCTGAAATGAAAGTCTTACACCCCTTCCCAGAAGCGTCTGCTATTTCAGAGAAGCTGGGGAATTGAAGTGTCACCCTGCATACAGGCAGCTTGACAGCTCTGCAAAACCTTGTCACCTTCAAAATTCTCCTGAGGTGAGAGACACCTTACTTTCCATTCTGTCAGCATGTGAAAAAATGATTAATAAATAAATTCCCCTTAAGATGAAGAGCTTTCAGCACCATTTCAGCAGATAAAGCGTAATAGCTTCATTCCATCCTGTGCAACACTAACAGCAGCATTGTGACAGTGATGTTGGAGAGATGGGGTAACTGTCTCTTACTGTTTCTGAAACCTTAACCTAATCAGTCTTAAAAATACCACTATGTAGATGAAACGGAGCTTTTTCCATGCCTGCTGTTTTATAAAGTTCAGACTTTTATACTATGAAATACTACGTTAGAAAAGCAGAAATCCTTTTAAGTGCCTTACTCTGCCTCGTTGTAGCTGGCTTTGCATTATCTGTAACAACCCATTGCGTTTCTCCTCACACTTTGGTTTGGCTTAAACACAGTTTTATTGATGAGTGAGTAAAACAGCATTCATTTTCCAGGTAAAAAGAACTCACATCAGTATAGCAAAAGAGGAAGACTGTGCTACAGCCAGTAAACATCCAACATGTTTTTTTACAAGGCTCATCTATATTATAATTCTATTGATTTGCATTTATCCTATAGGTCAATTGTTTCATTCTGTAACTTCGTACAAAACATATCTTGTATGGTGCAAAGGATATTGTACCTGGCAAAGCTAATTACTGATACCTGCTTTGATTGCATTTCAGGGTAATTTAATTGTCTCCAATTTCTGAATAGATATTATCTTGTTAAATGCACATAGAGAGACTCACACTTACCGTTCCCTTAGAAAACAAGTGCTTCCTAGATCAGCTCCTGCCCAGGTGTTCCCTTCCCCTGTTGCAAATACAACTTCTCTAGAGCGGCTTCTGTGAGCCCTGCTGGGTCCGTCCCCGCCGCGGTGCCTGGGCGGGATGCGGGACGCTGCTGAGCAGGGAGGACACTCTCAGATCTCCCCCTGGCTGTCCTCTGGCTGCCAGAGAGGTGTATCTCCTCTTTTTATACCTGTGCTCCCTCAGGAGTCCTGTGGGCTTCTACGCGTCAGAGAATCAATTATCCTCCTGAATTTCAAAGGCTGTGTTTAGCATCCTCTTTTGTGTGTGTGTGCAAGGACGAAGGCGGGGAGGTTGCGGGGAGAGGGTTATGCCTGTAGTGGAGGGTCATTTGCATCCTTTATTGTTCAGAGAGTGGAGGGCAAATAATAACAACGATAGTCTGGCAGAGTGAATGACAAATTTGCTTTGCAAGGTAAACTTCTCTTTCCCTTTGCAATTGCATTTTTTCTTTTTACTCCACAATGAGCGTGAGTTAACCATTAATACTTTCCCACACTGCCTGCTCAGGAGGGTTTATCTTTTTGCTATTTTCTTTTACTTTGATTATCAGCCTTTTCCTCCTTCTGCTTTGTTACTCACACCTGCTAGCGTTAGCGGGGCAGTTCATGCTTCAGTCCCTCGCAAACATCACAGCTTCACATCAAGCACACAGCAGCTGGAGAGCCCTGCTCCGTTCATGCGCTCTGGAAAAAGGCAAGGGTCTTCCCTGGGGTGCTGCATGCGCTGGCAGCTGTTTTCATTCCTGGAACAAGGTTTATGAAAGCCCTATTAAAAAGAACACATAGCCTTGGTGCCAAGAAGACCAGGACAGTTCAGAGGAGTTAAAAATGAGGTGCCAGCATGAGCTCCACCTGCCAGATTTTTCGTATTGACTTTATAATGCCCAGAATTGATGGGGACCCAGACCTTCCTGTCTCAGGGCTTGTGTGACTCGATGCTGGTAAGAAGTTTCAGCAGTTGAGATGACTCATATCTGTCTGCTGCTGAATACCTTCACCTTGCACCACAGCACTCATCACTGCTCTCTGTGGCAGAGAAGGCTTGTAGGGAAGGACAGTGCATCTGGCATGCACATGGGTGCCTGTGTGTGCAGGGGATCAAAAGCATTCAGTGCTGGTCTAACTCTGCCATTGCCCCTTTGCTTCTTGCTGAGGTGAGAGATCAGCACTGTGATTATGGCTCACTTCTTAGTGAAGCAATATCCTCCTTCCAAACTGTGGGCTCTCAGTAAGCAGTAACCCAACAGTTGGAAAGGCTTGAGTAAGCTCAGCACACCAAATGACTCTAATGTTAAATAACAGTCTCTCTGTACCTAGACAGATGTGTACCAATGCCTCGGGGTTCTCCCTGCTTTGAGTGCTCATGTACCCTTTGGTATCAAATCAGGACCAGGCAACTTTGCAGAGAAATCATGAGAAAGAATTGAACAAAGCAGGAGCTTGAGCTGACCCTAAACTAAGCAGCTGACAAAGGCCCTTCTAATGGAATCCAGAAACAGAACAACAATGTGAGGAGAAGCAAGAACTACTACCTTCCTCCAGTTGTAATAACAAATGGCACCAGCCTGTTCATGGGGAGAGGATCTGCTATGCAAATCAGGCAGGTATATCATTTGTCTCATCTACTCGTGAACACTGTAGAAGGGGATGTCTGGGTAACACAGAGCAGGTTTTCCAAAATCCCTGTAGGAGTGCACAGAGCTGTGTGCTATCTCTGCAAACTGCAAAGGGATTTTTGTTTGCTTTTTTGAAACAATCTGTTCATGTTCTCTCATGTGTGAGGCCAGTTGTACCAATTTTTCAGCATGACTTATTTTTCTTCCACTGTCTTGTTGCTACACTGGCTGAACAGATGAATCAGACCGTGTTATTAAACCAGTTGAGAGCCAACACTATTTCAAGGTGTTATCCTTTAGTGTGGTTTTGAACTAATTCACTATCCACCTGGCCCACTGCCTTACACAGAGCTGCTGTAAGATACTGGGCAATATCTCAGCTCAGGGAGAATCAGTCTGTAATTGACCTGTTTATAGCTGCCTGCTGCCCAGCTTGGATTAGGAGGGCTGTGATTCACATCCATATCTCAAGTGTTCTGCTTTCAAAGTAGGCTATATAAAGCTCCATCGTCCTAGGGGTTTCCTTGCGCTGCCTGGGTTGACTTCCTGTCATGCACAGCTGGACCCAGCAAGACTCACACAACAAGAAGCTCTCTTTATGACTTCAGCTTAATTGCAGGAGGCAGCAGAAATTTCTAAAACCCCTCCAGGCTCTGTCGGGTGTATCCAGTTTAGGAGTTCTGAAATAGTGTCTATTTATGAGCAGCTTTTCTGTCCTTGGGATTTCCAGTCCCAGCTTTAGTCAAAACCTTCGTATCTTCCCAGGATGCTGAAGGGTCATTTGTGGAGCTCCTTGCCAGACTCCTTGAGCAACCCATCCGGCTAATGCGGCCACCTCCCCTGCAGCAGCCATGGCTGTGATCCCTGCTACTGCTGGCAGGTCAGCCTCAGCTTGAGTCCGACGATGGGTCCTCTGGCTGCTAATGTCTCTGCATAAAGATGCTACAGACTGTGATAGGGTCCAGTGTTGTTTGGAGCCACTTTTGCATCCATCCATGTTGCAGTGTACATTTGAGCTGGCTACTGTGGTCTTTGTTCTCATGGTCATTTTTTTTGGTAGGGTAGTCAGGCAGGTAGAGCTGGTAGCCCCTGCACATGCAGGAGGGTGGCTCTGGCTGCAGTTCTGCACTCCTGACAGCCCGAGAGCTGCTCTGTGCCTATCAGTGGCATTCAAAGTCTAAACATACTAGTCGTGTGACGGTATTCCTCATGGGAACTTCGTTTTAGGGGTAGTATCAATAATAATTTGGCACAACAGATGACAAACTTGTTTTGCAAAACAAACAGATTTTTCTCTTTAGAATATCTCTTGCTTTGTCCCTAGAACCTTCCCAGTTTCTACCCACCTCTCCTCCCTACTGCAGCTGGCTCCCAAATCATGAGGAATGTAACACTTCAATTACCTCCCACAGATCATTAGTTCAAGTTAGCAACACGCAGTGGGTGTCTATTTATTCCCTAAACCGAAGCCTACACCAGTGCAAGCCCGATGGAGTCTACAGCCAGGTATGAGCTGCCACAGGTACCTTCTGCAGCTGGATCTGCTGGATTTTGGAGTCACATCCATGCAGACCTAACCTCCCCAGGGTTCTTGGGTGAAACACATGCCAGCTAGTTTTATTTCAGTGCCAATCCTTCGCTGACAAAGGACACAGCATTAGGATCCTGCAGCAATTTCCCAGATATTGATTTCCTCTTAGCTTGACCTCCTCCGGTCTCCATGCCATGCTTTAAAAAATTGCCTCTGTCTATTCCAGGTGCACAACATACAGCTTCAGATAAGCTGAGGAGTATGTGAAATGGTCCTGCTCACCTTGTGAGGTTGAAACTAATGACAGTAAGAAGTAACTCATCAAATGACAAAAAAAGCTTTTCTGCACTTCTCCAAAATGGCACAGACAGTGGCTGTTGGTCCCCAGTTTCTCCAGTCTCCACCACTTCTGAGAGAGCCCCACACAGCTGTTCTCCCTGGTTTTCTTTTACTTCAGAGATGGTGGTAACTTATCGCAAATGCCCGCATGGTAAATTAAACAGAACTGCCCAGGATTAAAGGTTATATTTTTTGCCTACATTTGCTATCTTAGAGGTAAGATGGAACACATTTTGGTTCAAATGTTTTATCCCAAGTGGTAGAACTAAGGCACACTATAAGTAAGTTGATCATCAATCATTGAATTACATTGTCCATTACTGGTACATATAGAGTAACTTTCATTTCTAAGTTTTGTGCAAAAATGAAATCATTTCTGTGGATGGCAAGCAACCAAAATGAGATGAAAAAGACAAGATTTGGCCTGTGTTGCCAGTTTCTTCTAAAGAAGCAGCAAAGGACCCGAAACTTAAACCCAGCAGGTGTGGTGAGACTTGCCATTAGAAAATCATACAAGACTTGGCTTCTCCACCTTGAAAGGATAAAGTGCTGAGATTTGGATCTTCAGATCCTCCAGACTCAATCCTTTGAACATCAGTAGATTACCTAAGGAGAATTTTCCCTTGAGGAATTCATGTTGGTAGGAAGCTGAATACAAGCATTTATCAAAATAATCTCAAGGAAGGAGTCGCTCTGGATGAGAGCACAGTTTGCACTATGAGAATGAGTCTGAAGCAAGGGATCAGATTAAAACTAGACAAAATAAATCAGTAATTCAAAATGTGCAAGAATTGCTATCAGAAAGGACTGTCTCATAGCATTAAAAGCCTGCTTGAAAAGCCTACTTAATCTTCAAACATTAATGTATCACCGAGACTACAATAGAGCAAATGGCACCAGCCTGCGAGATGTGTATCTGTCAGGAGGCCTGATGAGCTTGGTGGGTGAGATCCATTTATAGAGCCTGTACCTGCCTGGCTCTGTTTATTTCTTAGCAGAGTTGCTGGAGTGTTTCAGCATCACCCAAGTGAACTGCCAAGAGTTTCAGCCAGATGTCAGCGTGTTGCACTCAGCTGTAGGTTTGAGAAGTACTGGTTCCTGAATTTCTGGCTCTCTAAATACTATCTCCTTCCTCTTCCAGCCCCGACAGACAGAGCTTGGATGCCAGCAGTGAATGTTGGTAATTAAGGAGTTTGTCTTTGGTCTTAGTACTCTCAGTTAGGAAAGGAGCCTTGACAAGAAAGTTACACAGCACATTGCAGCTACAAACAGTGAACAGGGCTTCAGTCCTAAACCTGTCACCAACTCACAGTGACCAGGCTCACAAAGGTTCTTCGGCTGCTGGTACCCCACTTGAGGACCCTACTCCTGATGTTTGGAAGCTCTGAGACCTTCATACTCGAGGATGGAGAGGCAGCATAAGAAGGGGTCTGTGAATCTCTGTGCAGAGGGCTCTAGTGACACCCCTTCCCCTCAGAGCAGGCTGTGAATTAGTCTACATATTTTCTGTGACTTGGTTTCCCATCAGAATCCAAATCTTGCTGTTACTGCTCTCCTTGGGAAAGTCCTTTGAAAGCTCCTGACAGAAAACAGAATTTGAGGAAGATGTGTCACTGGTATTGTGAAGGTAAAATGTAGTTTATGGCGAGGGAGTGAGGAGGGCCACTTTTCCAGTAAGGGCTGGAAAATGAAAGCAGTTGTTACTAACTTTTTCCTACTGAATAATAATATGAAACCTGAGGATGAGAAGACCTCAGTGCACAAGGATGTGGTACATGTACCATGAATGGTAATAAATAGGTCTCACTACAGAGACATGCAGGAAATACTGCAATGCAAACCAAAGGAGAAATGTAGAAAGGGCTAAATAAGCTCAGGATGATTTGGATTTGGAGAAAGACTTTATGCCTGAGCTCTGTCTACTTAGATTTGGGTGCTGACAAAATTGCCATTTCTGCTTGTTGAATCAGTTGTAGCTGTGAAACACACTGACAACTCGTAGGCTTTGGAAAAAATCTTCCCCTTTTTTTATAAATAGCTTCCTTTTGTATCATTTCACAATCAGCTGAAACGAACGGGTCAGTGTGATGCTGGTGAAAGGCATGCAGCCACAGCGGGCTGATGGCACCACCTGCTTGCAGTTCAAAGGCGGAGTGTCTCCGTGCAGAGCCTGGCACCGCTCTGCGATGGTCTGATGATCTCCGGGGCCGGACAGTGGTGTAGGCAGTGGGAAGGAGCTGTATAAAAACTGCAAATTTCACCTGCCTGTTTTTCCTTAGACTAAGTAGTGCCACTTCTGCTGGGGGAGAGGAGGAAAAGGGAAACAAACATACAATATTGGTTAGAGTCTAAGTGTGTATTCTCCCCTTCGCCTGCAAACTTCAAACTATGAGGATCAGAGCCCATGAGGTGTGTGTGGACAGCAGCACCACCAAATTCAGTGTACTGGTAGTATTGGGAAGAATTTAATCTGGCCGTTTAATCCATACTGATTTCTCCTGACATTCACAAGAATTATTTCTCCCTCCTCAGTGTTTTTGTGTCCTAAATAGTCAGTGTTCAGGAGCAGAAAGCACAGATCCTGAGCTCTGGGTTTATCCCTTAGCCAGAACAGCCACTCACCAGGGACAGTGAAAGCTCTGGTAATTATTTAAAAGTAATTTTTTTCTTAGGACTTTTATGCTATAAGAATTTCTTTGTACAAGTATCACTGGCCTCTGAAACTCGCAGCTGTGCACATTCTCCAGTTGTCTGTAAAGTCTTCTGCACTAAGAGATGAAAGGTTTTTAATCCAATTGCTCAAAACCTTTGAAATTGTTTTCGTTAATACCCATTTAATTCAAATGCTTGGCAACAGCCTATAAAATCCTTTTATTACAAATGCCATACCTTACTCCCTCAATAGATAAGTAACCGATTAGGTTTTCCCCAAAGTATTTAGGCTCTCTGATAATAAAGCTCTGCAGCAAAACTAACCTAGCACCACTGATATTTTAGGGTTAGGAAAAGGGCAAAACAAATCAGATTCTTTAAATACCACAAATGAGCAAAAGAGAACACAAGCCATTTTTCCCTTTGTAGGTCATTTTATCAAGACATCTCCATTTCAGAGTTGGATAGCAAATCGGGACATTAAAAAAAGAACATCAAGAGCAAAGTCAGAAGCTTGCATCTTAACTGTTGCTACCACAGCAATTCAAGGGAACAGATTAAAACCTCATGGATAAAGAGAAATCCGCCACGACTGAAAGGCCACACTATTGATGACGTGGATTAAAATGCTCGCACTGAGGGGGCGAGTACATTGACCCTGAGGTGTAAAGGCCCAGGGCACTTCGCTGCCAGAGGGGCCGACCCGGGCCTGGCCGCGGGGAACTACCTGGGCGTCAGCACCCACAGGCGCCCGCAGCTGGGGCGGAGCCCGCGGCAGCGTGACGCCGAGCGGCCGCAGGAGCCTTTCGGAACGAAGGCGGTGGCGGAGCCCGGCCACACCGGCCAGCGCGCCTCCCGCAGGCCGCCCTTAG
>NW_020799125.1:9856451-9870751 GCF_003259725.1 Athene cunicularia | reverse complement strand
TCCTGCCGCGCAGGAAGCACTTCCGGGGCGGCCAGGCCTGGCGGTGAGGGGCGGTGAGCGGGATGGGTCGGCGGGGGGGGTGTGCTGGAGTGGTGTGGGGGTCTGTTGGGTGGATGTTGGGAGGGATGGAGTGGTGGCTTCAGCACCGCTCCGTCCCCCCCGGGAAGCGAGCGGCAGAGCTTGGGGTGCAGGGGAGCCTCGCCGCGGCCCGCGCCCCCTGCTGCGGCCAGGGCTGGCCACCGCTCCCTGCGGGGAGCTGTGCTCTCGAGAGGGGAGGAGGGACGCTGGGTGTCCCCTGCCCTGGGCCTGCACGGCTGCTTGTCCTTACAGCCCCGGGCACGGCTGGCAAAGCCGGTAGCCTGGCACAGGGCCCGTAAGCCTGCAGGCTGCTCGGCCCCGCTAGCGGTCATGTTTCCAGCGGTGCTAAGCGTGCCCAAATCCCCCTGGAGCCAATATGAGTTGGCCAATCTCCATCCCAACACCTACTAAGTCATTTCAGAAATCCAGCATGAGGTTTTTTTGCCTCATCCTTTGATGGAAGCTTTCATGTGCTCCACTGATACTGTTGCTCTTTATTTCCACCCTAGGAGGAAGCTAATATATATTATTTGAAGTGCTCCTGTGGCTTTGTCCTATGCTAATTATATAGTGCTAGGCCTTGAAGATGCTGGTTGGGAAATACAAGACAGCAGAAAGAAAGGTTTGAGTCTGTCCTAGCTCTATTGAGATGGCTAGTTTATGGCCCTGGTCCTGAAAACACATGGTTATTTATTGTAGGGCCTGATGCTGTGCCCAGGGGAGCAGCCACATCATCTTTCAGTGGTGTCACTGACCAAAAGCATGACCCTGCATCCCTGAGTAGCCCTTCCCTGGTTCTGTGGTACAGCTCTGGCTTTGCTACTGGGCCAAGTCCTTTTGTGCAGGGGTCATTAGCTTGCTGTAAAATGCTAATAGAGACGACTGAATATTTTTGAACAGATAGTCAAAATTAGTTACTTTATTCCAGAGCAACTGTTTGTGACCTGTTTCTGCAGTTATGTTCCAATGAGATGGCCAGGCTTGTGGAGAGAGGTAGTAGCTGTTGTTAAACCAGATGAGTAAGCTTGTGGGGTGGGGGGCAGGAGCTACCTCTCAGGGTCTGAAGTAGGAGTACCAATCTTTAAATGCAATTTAAGAACACTTTCAGTGTAGCGATGTTCATAGTTGAGGTGATCCGAGGAAAAAGGTGGTTGATAATCCATGGTGAAGAAGAGATGTTAGCCAAGGAAGCGGTGGTGAAACTGTTAGCTTCTTGGGAACAAGGAGGAAGACTCCATTATCCCGGGACCTGTTGGACTAGCTGCAAGGCAAAGTGTCAGGAGGTAGTGCTTCTGTGAGAAAACTGCGAGTTTTGTGTGGTGCGGAAGGTGGCCTGCCTGACACTGAGCCCTGGTTCCCCAATACTTGGCTTTGGCCTGCTCATTTGGCTAAGGTTTAGCCTCCTTGTGTGTGCGGGTTTGGGCATTGTGTTAACCACTGGAGTTTTTTAAAACAGGGAAGAATTTTGCTGATATTAGTTCAGCTCCACTGACAGGAAAACTAATGGTCCAAATGTGGGTTGCCTGCGGTGGCTACTGTGCAAGCGAGGATGCTTTACTGTGACTAGTTGGAGCATGATGTCAGGTCTTCTTGAGCATATTTCATGGGGTAGTGCTTAAAATGGTAGTGGCAGCTGCTACCAGCTTGCATGAGAGCTCTTGATGCTGGTCATGTCACCTGGGTTTGTTAGAAAATTACTAATACCATCAAAGGAGGTGAAACAGAAAAGGGGAAAGGAGGAAAGTGAGGATGGAGATTTTTTGTTTTCATTGTATCAGTTTCCTTTTCTGGTTTATTTTTGTGTGTTGTGTTTCAGGTATATGAATCAGGATTATCAGCAGGAGTTTGTCCTGAGAAAACTCCAGGTGAGGAATGAAGCAATATCCCTTCCTGCTCTGTTTGAGGAAAGGGGTGGGCAAGAAAAAGATATCCCAATAAATGAAGTTGAAATAAAATGCAACCCAGGGGTGAAATTTCCTATGATTGTGTTGCTTGCTTAGGACTTGCTGCCTCAGTGGGCTGGAGGAGAGGGCATTTTAAAAGTTAAAATCCATTAGGGATGAGCCACTTTCATGCATGCTTTGTTGACACCAGTGTAGCCTTTGGGTCTGCGTTGTGACTTGCTGAGCATGGGTGGCCCAGCGTGTGTTCTGGCTTCATGAACAGGCCCCATGCAGCCATTGCTTACTGAATTTTAATCAAAATTTGAAAAATTTTCATTCACTGAAATACAAACCTGGAAGGGACTGCAAGAGGTCACCTATTCTTATCTTCTGATTCAAAGGCAGGATTATATGTACTCACGCCCCATCCCAGGGGAATGCTTATCTGATCTGCTCTTTTGAATCACCAGTAACAGGGATTCCACAGTCTCTGTATTCCAGTGGCTGGCAGGCTGTGCAGTCAGGAATTTTTCTTGTCTTTTAAAATTCAAAATAATATCCCATACTTCAACTGAATTAAAATAATTTTTTTCTTGTAATTTATATACTACTCCTTTTAGTATGTCCCCAAATGACATTTGCCTCTTATGCAATGTTGACTGTTTCTCAAATTTATCAACTAAATTTACTCAAATTATACTCTTTAAATTTACCATCTTTCTGAACTAGGTCACATCTGCAGATTGTAGAAATCTCCTCCTAGTCTGAGAAATACAGAGTCTGCTTTGGAGATAATTTCTAGGAGGCAGATTACTACCATTCAACTGAAACATGCATGCAGCACAATCTCACACCCAGGCTTCAGTAATATAGAGAGTTGTAAATATCAGTCAGTAGTGCTGATTCAGTAAGTACACACTAAGATTATACTGATGATGAAAGCTGAGTAAGGCGGTAATCACAACTGAGTTCTGATGGCATCTCAGACTAATTGAATTTCCCTTTTGGGACTTTGTGGCATACTCCAGCAATTGTGGCAGGAGAGTTCTGTTATTGTAGAAAGCCATTAGTCATTCATAGAATGAATTGACAACTCCATTAGCAAAAGACAAAGGAGGGAAGAAAGGATGGTCTTGTGGCTGAGAACCTAGCTTGGGACCCAGGAGATCAATGTTTAACTCTGCCATAGAATACCTCTGTGACCGTCGCATGGTGTAACCAGTCACTAAAGCCATGCTTAACTTGAAACACATAACTCTCTTTCCTCTGCCTTCAACAGATCTACCTTCTCTGTGGTTTATTTAAGTAATAGCTGGTTTTGTACACCATCTAAAACAACAAAGCTGTGACCACATATACAATGTAGGTAAAATTGAGTAACAGTCACCTTGCATGCATGATCAACTTGGGGGGAAAAATATACCTGGCTTATTAAGCTTTTCCCTTATTGTTTAATGAATATTGTTCACATTTAGTTTGTCTTGCCCTCACCTGCAAATGCACTAATACTAGCATTTGAGGACTATTTTCTTAGGCAGATGGTAAAAGACAAGCATTCAAATAAAATGCACTTTCTTTTCCCTCTTTGTTATTGGATCTGTAGATCAAGGGTGTCTTAAAAAAACCTGCATGAGGTAGTCTTTCAGTTTTTGATAATGGAAAGTGAATTTGGAAAGCATGATGCAAATAATTGCTTTTTTTTTCCCCTTTTGTAGTAACCAGTCTTCTTGAGAGCATTAGAGGAGAAGGGTGCACTCACAATGGCTGCTGAGTTGGATTTCTCCCCACCTGAAATCCCTGAGCCCACATTCATGGAGAATGTGCTACGCTACGGACTCTTCTTTGGAGCCATTTTCCAGCTTATCTGTGTGCTAGCCATAATCCTGCCAGTTTCAAAGTCCCATAAGACAGTAAGCAGTACTCTTTAATATTGATATAGGTGGGCAGAGTCAGAGAAAACAGGATGGGAGAGAACCTTGAGTAGCTAATGGAGACACAGTGGTCTGGCCCTGGGATTGATGACAGTTTCATTGTTTGTCCTCTTTCCTTCCCTCTAGCTTTCCCACCTCCAGCTTTTGTCTAGTGATTTACCCCCAGATCAGAAAATCAGGAACAAATACCTGAGTCAGGGTCTCTCTGCATATCAGTGAAAAAAGTGACCTGGAGCACTGGCAAGGTGTGCTGAATGTACATGCTGTTCCTGACTGCCCACGAGGAAGCTTTAGTCCCAACACCATACTGTCATCCTGCTGCTGATTTGCTTTATTAATAGCCAGGCAGGGCGTCCCCTTTGCAGGACCTGCCTTTCAGGAAATGACTTCGGGCTCAAATTTGTGTGCGATTTCTGGAAACAAGATGCAGGTGAAATTTGTAATATATTTTAACATGAGGAAGTTTTCAATACAGACACCCAATTCTGTGCCAGCAAGTGGAAGGTCCTTTGATGCAGTTAGTAGAGGAAAAGGTTAAAGTGGAAGGTTGAGGTGAGCTACAGGACTCCGATTCCTCTAGACTGGGCCACAGTGGGATGACCTGCATCTGCCAGGCTTTTCTGATAAAAGGGTTCTGTGTGCTTGGTAGTGCCTGTGGTGCTGGGGACAGATGTAGGGCTGTAAGTTTGGTGTTTTGATACAGATTTTGTCTAAATGCATATGGTATATTTTCAGTAACAACTCAGCATGGGAAGTTTTGTGTTCAGGCTATCTTTATTGCCATGTTTGCTCCCTCTTGTGCAGAAGAAGCATGGAAATTTTCAGTGTATCTGGGGAAGGGAATGCCTGAGAGTGAGGTACAGTGTGAAGGATGCAGTTCATGACCCAACTCTTTCACGTTTAACTGCGGGTGTGATGTGAAGTGACGTTGATGTCCTGGATCGGTGACGCTGCCTGACATGGGTGCGTGCTTCCTCCTGCTAGTCCTGCTACAGGAGCTGCAGCAGGGAGATGAACCATGTGGCTGCTGGTCACGATGCGGTGGCATTGTAGGTCTTGCACCACCATTGCTCTGCAGCCACCAGCGCCTGTCTGTCAGAGTTCATGGTTTCTCCTGATAAATACTGACTAGCCTGATTCTTGAAAGCTGAAAAGAGTGAGAGTTTTAGTTCGAAGTGGGAAACTGAAGACCAGGCCCCCAGTTAAAATGATAAAGCTCAGGGACCTGTTACTGTTTTAAGTTGCAAGCATGCTTTGATGCTTGCATGCTCTACTTTTATTTTCTCCATATGTATACTGTCCTCTTGATTTACTGTCCACACAACTAATTTACAAGACCGTAAACACCGGAGGCTACCCCCCCAGATCTCGGGAATAATGCTTGAGTCTGGGTAGGCTATTGAGGAGCTTCTCTGTCTTGGAGGCTTCAGGCTTTGAAGTCTACCTTGGTTTGAACATTAGAAGGCAGCAGTGCTCACTTTACAGCAGCAGCACACTGCATCCCTGAGTAATATGTTGCTCCATTTCTCCAGAGCCTGCCAGCTCCCCATGTGCCGATTACAGCCTTTGGAAAGCCAGCCAAGTCTCCTTCCTTGGAAAGCCACACAGATGTGAACTGTAATAGCCCAGTAACTTGAGAGACGTTTGAACCAAGCTCCTTGATTAAAAGGATACTGTCAGATGCTCGCCTCCCCCTCCATTATCTGGAGCTCTCTCTTGGAAGCTTGAAACTAGCACGTCTTGCTCAGCCATTTTTTGTGTGTCCTTTTCCAGTTGGCACGCTCTGACTGATAGAAACCAAGATGCTAAAGCAATATTTATACTCAAATGCATTTAATGAAAGGAGGCAATCTGCATGTGTGTGCTTTCTCAGATGAGACTGGCGCTGTTCCCTTGTGTTTTTACAAGATAACTAGACTTTATTTCTCATGGCTGAAATATTATCTGTCATCTCGCCTGAAGGAAACTAGCAGCATATCTAAGCATTCCTGGTTAGTCCAGGTGAAGAAAGCTTTGCGTGCAATTCCATCCATGGATTTTGGGCTTGGTTTAGAGGCTCTGAACTTTACATTCTTACTACTGTTTTGGGGAATATTTTTTTGTCTTGCACATGATAATGATTAACATTTGGCGGAAATACCTGCTGAATATTTCCATGCACACTGGTGATGATATGCTATTTTCTCCTTTTCCTAATTTAAACAGGTTTTCTTTAATGTTGATTTTCTTCTTGCCTTTAAACTTGGTTTTCTTTTTCTTCTCCAAAGCCAGTTTTAGACACTTAAGCTTTTAACGGCTTCTCTGGTAACAAGCTGTTTCCATGCATAAACTCACACTCATCAAAAAGCACATGCGGAAAAAGCAGAGATGGTGCTGCTTGAGTCTCATTAAATGTGGACTCAGTTTGATATAGATGTGTTCCCACAGAGATACCCAGAACTTGCTTCCTTTGGCTTATACTCAGATTCCCAAAGTGAGCAAGTGGGAAGCAAATTGTAGAGAAAAAGTTACTGACTGTTTCTTAATTGATTCTTGTAGGACTCGGACAGTTTTGAGCCTAAGAATCTGGAGACAGTGAAGAAGCCAAAGGCAACTGCTCCACAAATAAGCAAGAAACCCAAGAAGGAAACCAAAAAGAAACGATAAAGGCATGACCGATGAGCCTCAAAATACAAAATAATCACCTATAATCATGCTTCCTCGGAGATGACATCAAAGGCAATTAACTATATTAAATGGTTTTCTGGCATTGCCATGCTTTACCTTTTGGGGACAAGGGAGAAGAAACTTAAAAGAGTGGAAGGGGTGGGGTTCTTCCATAGATTTCTTACAAGCAAAGAGGACTTCACATGTCCAGGACTTCATTTGGCATATTTAATGTGTCAGTCACAGTTAAAGTAACTTCTGTCATTTCTGATGGGTAGAGGCCTGTTGTCCTAGCTCCCCCATGCTGGCTTGGATTTGCAGTAAAGTCCCTGTGGAAGGTGGAGCATGGGTTTGCTACTTTGGATACCGGTTTGTGTTGTATTTTTTGAAGGCAGAGGGATCAAATGGATCAAGGGTACCGCACTACACAGCTTTGTATTCATCTCTGTTGTCGTCTAGTCTGAAATACATAGCTGCGTTTTATGGCTTAATAATAACGTCTTTGTCATATTCATTAATTCTTTAGGTAATAATGCATCAGATTCCAGACTGCTGTAGATGAAAGCTTTCATTTCCCCAGCATCACTACCTCTTTCTTACTCTCCACCCATGCACTTTTCCTTTCTATTCCCACCCTTGAAAGCAGGTACATTTCAGGGAGTTGAGACTGTGGTGGGGACTGCAGTGACTACAAGAATCAGGGAACAGTTGGATTCTGAAAGGTGCAGAATTTAATGCCTGTGCTAATGGGGTGTTCTTGGAAACTTGGGAGAACCAGGTACTACATGTTGGAGAGAAGCTTCTCTGAGGCGGGAGCGTTGAAGTGCTGCACTGAGCATGGATCAAACAGTGCTGCCTCCCTGTGCTGTTGATAAACCCTCCTGTCAGCTGGCTGAGCCCTAACTGTGTGCTCCGTTTCAACACAGCTGGGGTTTGGTGCATTTGCAAATTCCCTCCCAGCCTTACCTGCTACAGTCTGCTGCATCTCCTCTTGCTGCATTCTTCCTGAAGTGAAATAGGAGCTCAGCCTGAGGAGATGGGGTATTTTAAGATCCAAGGGGCGGCAAGCTGGCTGTGTAGCATGACTACATGGCAAGGAACATACACAGTGTTCCTTCAGGCTCTGGCTCTCCAGGCCCAGGGACAATCTAGTATTAGATTTAAATATGGCTAGACAGGCCTGGAAAGAGATAGGTGGTGACGTAGCCACAGAGTCTCTGTAGGGCAGCTCAAGCTTCCTGATGCCAGCTCACATCTTGGTTTGTTTGATCACGAATGAGTCAATGGGAGGAGAACCTGCTCTTTTAGGCGCACCCAGGGTTCAGAGCAGCTTTGAAGGAAAAGGTTCTTTGGCAGGCCTGCAAGTCTGCCATCCCTTTTGCATACATAGACTCCCATCCTCAATTCACGAATGCCTTGGGAGCCCAGGTAGGGTAGCAGTGCTGCACCGCGTGTTCTCTAACAGGAGTTGAACAGCACGTTTGCAGGAACCACCAGGGTTAAGAACAGCCATGTTCTCTGCTTGCTTTTGCTTTCAGTGGGTGGGACAGATGGATCCCAGTACCAGTGTGATTGTAACCTCTCACTGCTTCCCAGCTCCAGGCTCTCTGCTTCTCTTAACCAGAATGCTGACACAAATTGCACTGCTTAAAATCCAGATTGGAGTTAAGCTTTAAATTCAACTTTTTTTTTTTTTTTTTTTGAGTCTACAGAAAGGCGATACTAGGAGGACGGAACAAAGCATAGGAGAGACAAGCATTCTGAAGTTGCTTTGAGTTCTCAGTACAAAGAAACATTTAAAAAAATTCCCACACAAGTAACAATATTGTGCTACAAGTTTCCATTATGGACCCATATTCCTGCCTGTGATCTGCAAGGGAAAGAAAAGCATTGCCACTGCCCTAGATGGGCACTGCAGATCACTTCTTCCATTTTAGTAAATGAGGATAGTGGTTGTTTTATCTAACAACTCTGGCTTTCTGCAGGTTACCTAAAGTGAGGGGGGGTATGCTTTAACGGAATTGCAGCTATTGAAAGAGTAGCACACACTACCTGAAACATAGAAGCTCTTCAACAGCTAAGAACCAGTTATAGATGAGCATTGTGGCTTTTAGCTGAAATAGCAGGCTACTGCATCAACACATCAACATCTGTGTCTAGCTCTTTGCAGGCTGGCTTACTCATTGCTAAGTAGAAATCATGGATATTGGGGTTTGGTTTTGCTGGGGGGAAGAGGGATTAAGATAAATTTCCCAGTCTGTTCCTAACAGCTTGTTACCTATTTCAATGGTCTGGTTATCTGAACTTATAGTATGTTTTTAGAGATTATCTGTATCCCATGTATTTTAGTTTCTCTTGAAATGTGTAATAAATACAACCAAAATCTCTTTATTTAAAAAGAAATCTGTTTTTAAAGTTGTGCTGCCTCTTTCCATGCATTCAGTGTGAAAGCTGCTGGAACTCTCTGACTTTGGGAACACAGGGACATAAATAACCTATTCATAAAAAATGATCCATTAAGGGAAAGCCTTTCAGATCCTTTAATCTGTGAGAAATCGGTTAGTTAATACCGTTGGGCATGTGTGCATCTGTACCTGTGTTTGGCTTGGAAGTAGCAAACTATTTCCCAGTACAGCTTTATCTTCCTGGAAGGAAGGAGGAAGTGATGTGATGACTAAATTAATTTGCCTCTCATGAGAGATTTTGGCTCCAAGAACCCCCATGAAGGTAACAACAATAAAGGCATAATTTCTTAATAATACAAGCAGGGGATTAAATGGGCATTTGGTGAACTGGTAATGGGGATTTTCAGTAGCCCTTTGGTTTGTGATTGTAGCTGGTGTGTGACTGGAGCGCAGAGCTGTCTGGTGGCTCTTCTTGGCTACAGTGAGACTGGCCTGGTAGCCAAGCTTTGGCAAGCATCTCCTGGTTCCCTCACAGAGAAGGACTAGTGTGGTGACTCCTTTAATTCCCAAGCACTTTTCTCCAGACTGTTTTGTAATTAACATCCCAAAGAGAGCTGAAGACCTCATTAAGTCACTTCTGTTGAAGAGGAGGTTTTCAAAGGTCTGTCTCCATGTCCCAGCCAGCAGGCAGCACCTCAGTGAACAGCACCTTGCTCTGCCACCCAAAGCCTAGGAGCTGGCCTGAGAGCTGGGTTTCCTCTGCTGATGGATATTACAGAGTTCCTGTCAACAGGCTGAGCCTCAGCTCTGAAGACACATGGCTGGGAGTTGAATTCCTTGCTTGGTTTTGATCGTGCTCAAGCAGCTCTGCCTCTCTGGCCACGCTCACCTTGCCAGCTGTGGCCATCACCATCCCCTGGAGCTGTCCCACACTCACAAAGCATCCTTGTGCTCCTCCAGCACGAGCAGCACAATCCCTTGAGATGGACTAATAAGTAGCTCGTGACTGGAGTTCCAGTTCACATAGTTCAATTAAATCCCTGTTAATCTTGTTCAGACCTAATTTACTTTCATTCTCATACACACGCTTTTCTCTGCTTCAGAGAGATTCTGGTGAGGTTCCCTACTGACAGGAACTGAAGAGCCCGAGGCCATCTTTGAAGAGGACTGATGTTTGCAGAGCAGCCCTCTTGTTGAGTCAATAAGCTAAGATTATTTCCCAGCCTGCCATGAGGAATGTGAAAATATTCCTTCAATGGCTGGATTTCAGGGAGGGTCAGGGCTGGATCTGATGATGCTCAAGGAGAAAACCAGGAAGGTGTAGGAGGGGAGGACCTGCTCAGTATCTCTGTTTCCCAGGGTACTGCTGAACTGTTCCCCTGTGTGTGTTAATTTTTGGACAGCTGATTTTTAGGGTGCTGGACTTCTCTCTTGGGAGACTCATGTGCTGATACTTCTTTCAGGCAGAAGTTATGTTGTTCACAGCCTGTGGCCTGCAGTGATTGAGGTGACTATTGATTTAGTTGTTTGTTTATTAATCTCATGAGGCATAGGAGACTGACTGCAGCAAGAAAATGGGATAATGAATGGAGAATGCTGGAGTACAGAGTACAGTGCTTGTTTGGTGATTAGGTTGGTTGCCAGCTTTGGCACTGGGAAGGAATCTGGCCCTCCTCCTCTTCCTCATCCAACCAGAAGGAATGATTTGGTTGGGGAGGATTCCCTTTCTCTCTAGCAAGACATGGGCTGTAATCAGTGTTTGCATTTCTTTTTAAATTGTCAGTTACTGCAGATCCAAGATCCTGTTCTCCTCTGACAGTTTGTGGCTTTTGAGTGGTTGACTGTGGGGGTTTCTGGCTTTTGGTAGCCAGACCAGCGTGCAGTAGGTGGTCTAAATGTTTCTTGCTTGGGGATGGCAATTGCAGGGTGATGAACTCAGCTTCCTGCCTCTCTCTTTAAATTTGGCCAATTTCCCCATTTCATGTTGATTCTTCCCAATTTGTGGCTTTTCTGTCACCATAATTCACCCTCATGCCCCCTCTTGTTGCTTCCACCCTGTAGACTCATGTTCATTGCTGTTCTTCTGTCTTTGAAGCCAAATTTTACCTGCCAGTGGAAGACAGTGGGTATCACCTGCTGTCACAAGGACTGATACAAAGAAAGAACACATGGTGAAGCACCCCAGATGGAGAGAGCTGACCCCTTGTAATTTGCCCCAACAGTGTGTTTCTCTTCCCTGACATTTTTAAAACCAGCAGGTGTAACTGCTGGGAAAGGACAGCTCTCCACCTCGAGAGCCCCAGGTATACCTGGGAAGCTGTGCTGTGCACATCAGCCTACCCCTGAGCCATGAGGAGTTAAAACGATCAGATATTACACTCCTGAGCTCTCGTGATAAGCGAGCACTACAATGCTATGAGTGCTTCACACCACCTGCCCAGATTCTGCTCACACACAGATTTTTCTTGTGCAATCCCCAACCTCTCGCAGTGCTCACTTTCCTCCTCCCAGCTTTCCTGGTTGCATTTAGTGCCTGGAGGCCCCGGTGAGGCTTTGATGCTCCTTGAACCCTGCTTGCTGGAGGCGTGAGCCGGCACGCACCAGGAAACTGCAGTCCTGCCGAGGACCGCAGCGACACAGAGCGGGTGGTTGGAGCAGAGAGGCCAACACGTTCCTCCATGGCTCGAGCCCAGCCATTTTGGCTGGTAGCTACAAGGTAAACCTGCTTTGGGTGACATCTGCTTTGCTTTTTAAAAACATCTGTTGCCTGGCTGATGGCTCTTGTCACACTTGAGCTCAGCTCCCCAAGGGGGGGTGCTGTGGGTAGAGGGGGTTGAAGGGCTCTCACTTCAGTTCTAGGCAAGGAGCCGTGTCCCTAGTGTCTTGCAGTCCTATCCACATGCCAAATGCAGCAGTCCTTATGTGTGAAACCTGCCCTCTGGACTGTCTCCTTCTTTCTTGTCAGAAGGCCTCTCACGTGCCACCCCTGTAAGTGTCAAGTTCAGCCAGCCCCAGTTCATGGAGTGGGGCCACGGAAGGTATCAGCACTGGCCTGAGACATCTCGTATTTTTCCAAAGCTGAGGCTACAACCCAGGTATCCCTGGGTCCAAAGCTATTTCCTACTGCCTTCCCCTTGGCCACTGCTTCTGCAAAACCCATCCCAAGCTTGCAAATTCCCTTTGCCAAGAGCCAGTCTGAGTCCAACAGGCACTGATGAGCTCTCGCAGGGCAAAGCTGCTCCCTCCACTCAGGGAAGCAGCTCCAGATGTTTCCAGCTGCTCTTTGTGCCCCCGCTCTGGCAGTGCAGGCAGGAGCTGTGCTGGAGCCGTGCTGCTGGCGTGGGGCTTGTGGGCTCGTGTCCCTCCGGCTCCCCGAGGGCAGCTCTAGCCCCTCAGTGTGTGCTGGGTGGGCCCACGCTGCAGTCCAACGGCTGGGCCGCGGCTGGTGGGGTCTATGCAGGAGAGGGTCTTCATGGCTGTGGTCCCCATGGAGCAGCTACAGCGGCTCCTTTGGGCAGCTGGGGCAGGTGTCCCCAAGTGTCAGGCCTCTGCAGTGAAGGGAATTGTGGGGGGAGCAGTTTTGGAGAGAAGGGGAAAAGCTGCAACCATTTCTGCTCCCCCCTTTTTAGCTCACTTCAAACTGAGCACGGATACAAACATCATATGGTTTAAATTTTTCAGATTCAGACTTTGGCCTCTTAGCCCATCCCTTGCTCAAAGGACCAAGACTGGATGATTAAGGGAAAACACCCTTGTGTCTGCTCCGGCTCCGCTTGGCACAGGCTGCAGCCGCTCGCAGGCGGGTGAGCAGCTGGGTGCAGGCAGGGAGGCTGCCCGGGGCTCCTTCACCGTCCAGGGAACACCACAGCTCCCAGGGCAGGGTCACCTGGATGTGGCTACCAGAGCTTTGCACTAGCCAGCCATCCTGCTGCTGCTCTGTTAGCAATGCAAGCCAGAGCGAGGGCAATAAATCTCATCTGGACAAGTTTCTGTGGGCTTTTCTAAACCACTCTTTTCTGTTGATACTAAGACTGGTCAAAAAGCCAAATTTCCACCACTGGGAAATGCTAACATTTTGCATGTGGCTTTTCTGCTGAGCTATGTCAAGAAGCAGAAGGCAGAAAGTGTCATTTTTGCACAAATGAGCTATTCCGAGGTACCTAATTCAGATTGTATCAAAATGTTGTATTTTATCAGTCAGAAACCTGATGGGAAATGTTGTGTCTCTGTTGAGCACGCAGATAATTCCACCGTCCCAGCTGTTGAACTTGGTGCCTCCTTATCAAACATTTGCACATCACCGAGTCAGTGGTTTCCCTGTGGTCCCTTCTCCCAGGGAATTTTACAGTGACACTTCCTGGCTGGGGCTGCCTCGGTGTTGAGGTTAAGGGCCCCTTTTGCATGACAGATTGTCACCACGCTGAGGGACATGATGGGTCCTGAGCTGTCCTGAGCCCTCCTGGTGATTTCTCAGCCACCCCTTTTTATCCTACAGCCTGCAGGATGCTGGTGCTTGCTGCTCGGCTCCTGCAGCCTTGATTCTCAGTGCAGGAGAGAAGGGCCAGAATTAGCATTTCTACCATGAAATATTGCCAAATGGCTCGTACTGCAGGAGTTATTCTGGTCAATCCCCCTTAGTAAATCACCTCCTGAGCTCATAACTGCAGTTTCCCTAACGGAGCTGGTGGTGCCAATTGTTTGCCATCACACACTCAGTATTTGCAGGGCTGTAAAGCTCAACGGTTATAAAATCTCAGGGCAAGAGCCGTGGCTGCTTCTATGTCTGTCCAGCATCTCAAACACAACCATTATATTATTAATAGTAATAATTCTTGCAAATATATTTGGAATTTGCAGTGAACAAAATGCAGCTAGCCTCAGGACAGAATCCATTAGACAAAACTTATTCATGCTTGCCAAGGGGATGCTTAAAAATAAATCTGGCTGGAGATGAATAGATGTTTTGTTGTAAATCCACAGCTACGTTGGAGAGGTCAGGACTCAGATCAATTACTGGACCCAAAAAAGCACCCTCTCACTGTGCGGAAGAGTTCAGGAGCTCCATGGAGCAGTTTGGTCTGCGCACCGGAGGGGGAAGGAGCCACATACTTACTCATGAGTGTGACAGCGCTCCCTCCTGTAGTAACTCTCATTCTTCTTCTTCCTGATGAAACTTGTATAAAGGTCAGCAAAAAAGCACAGAAATACCTGAGCATATCTTGATTTCTTGTTAGAATATCATTTCAAAACATCCTGTAATAACTGAGCCACCAGAAATATTCTGTGCTACAATTTTTTTAATTTGAGAGTGCCTGGTTTTCAGTTTCTCTTCCTCTCCCGGGGGGAGTGGGGGTGGA
>NW_020799125.1:9853848-9856401 GCF_003259725.1 Athene cunicularia | reverse complement strand
TGGAGGGGTGTGGGGGGGTTATCAGTGCTATTTAAAAGTGAAGAGAAAGAATCATCTCAAAAAAAAATTCAGGGAAGAGACTGAAATCCCTAGTTGGGTAAAAAAAGAAAAAATTGTGGATTAGACTGTTTAAAGGTAGATACTGGGAGTGGGGCAGAAGGGGAAGGAAAGCAGGCGGCTGGGGGTGTCCGTTGGGCTGAGGACCCACGGCTGAGCCGGGGATGCACAGAGGTGTGCTGGGCTGCTTAAACTTAAATGGGCTTAAATCGCATTATCGCCAGTGCTGCATGTTTAATGTCAGAGTCCTGTGAGGGCACATTCCTGAATCCAAGCCCAGAAGATAAGAGGCTGGGTTTAGAGAGTATCTATTTGCCATTTTAAATTTGCATGTTGGCATCTTCTTCGAAGCAGAGATTATGTCGTGGACTTGGTCCGGTGTGTTAAAAGGCACAGTGCCTTTGCTGTTTGCCTTCCAGCAACAGGCCAGCACCGCCAGAAATGAAAACGATGATTGTGGAACAGCCTGTAGAAAAGGAGCCGATTGCAAAAGAGGAAAACAAAATTCAAATATTTATAAGTCATAATTGCATCTTAGTTTTGGGTCTGGATCCAGTAGAGGCTGAGTCATCCTAACCAGCTCAGCCGGGGCTGGGGCCGGGTCCCCGCTCCCCCGCAACGCTCTCCCCTGCTCTCCCCTCCGGCGGCGGCTCCTCACACCGGCCCCAGGACTGCGGGAGCGGGTGTGCCCGGGATCAGGAGGGAGAGGGGACTGTCCCCGTGTCCCTGTGCAGGCACAGCGGGGTGAAGGCACGGGGGACCCAGACACCCACCTGCACCCCTCTTCGCCCTACAGTATGTCCAAAGCACTAAGGTATGTGTGAGCAGAGCGGTACCTGGCGCTGCCCCACGCCGTGCGGTTAACGTCCACATGGGACGTTATGTCGAGGAGTCCCTCCCTACACATCCCCATGCCAGCCAGGTAGCGGAAGGGGGGCTATGAACACCCCCAAAAAGCCTCAGCACAAACTGGGCTGTGGTTTGATGCTCCAGCAAGGAGCAAGTGGGGCTGCTACCCCCAACCCAGCCACTCTCCATCTCCAGCCACCCCACAGGTGTGCGTGGAGCCCAGCCACCCTCTCCCAGCTCTGGGAGGCAGCCGGGAGGCAGGAGGGAAAGCGTCAGGCCCTGCCCGGCTGTAGGGACCTTATCAGCAGGCGGTTCCTCCCAGGGAAGGGCCCCTCAGCAATGTGCTGGCCAGGGGTGATGGATCTGTGCGTGCGTGACTCCTTGTTCCTGGTGACTCATGGATTCGCTGGCCTTCGCCAGTGTCATGGGAAATATTTTTTTAATAACTCAAAAGAACAAGGCAGGGGGGGTGGGAAACAGAAAGAAAAACTCCGCCACATAGTTCTGTGAAACTTAACTTCTCAAATTGTTTCTGAAGTGTCAGGTCTTGCTCTGAATAATGGGTTTTCAGAAATCCCTGCTGAGTGGCTGCAAGGGCTGGTCAGAGGGGTGGGACAGCGGAGGTGGTGCTGGCTGTGGAAATACAGCCCACGGGTCACTGAAGCCGGCCAGCAGCCGAGCGTGCCTCATAAACCAGATAAATGGGGGTTTAAGGAGCAGACTGCTTCATCCTATTTCTTTCTGAAGGATGAAGTGACAGCGAACACCGTAGAGGATTTCTGATGGAGGAGGTGGGAGGGCTGCCAGTGCCGCTGAGCTGGTCTGGCAGCCCCGACGGGTGCAGGAGTTGGGGCGTCTGGCCGAGCCCTGAGCCCGCGTGTGCACCCCTGCACTGCTCTGCACTGGGGGAGAGCTGGGCATTTCCCACCTTCGCCCAGTCCTGAGGGGCGAGGGGAGGGACGGCTGGAACCATCCCTGTGTGCCCAGCCGCCTGAGTGGGACTCAGGGGCCCCACACCTCACCCAGCCCTGCATGGAGCGTTGCTGGCAGCCGGGCACCAGGCACCCCAGGAACACCCACAGCTCCGCTCTGCCTTCTTTCGGAGCCTGGCACCGGCTGCAGGGGCGACCTGGGGCTGTATTAACCCCAGGACGGGGCAGATGCCCCAGCGGGACACAGCCACCCCTGCGTGCCAGGCTGCCTCCAAAGGGCCTCGCAGCTCCCCGGGGCTCCCCAGGGAGGTTCAGGACGTGCTTTATCTTTCCCTGCTTTTCCTCAAAGCTGAAGTTTTACTTCCTTCGGACTTCGGAGACAGGGCAACGTGGATTGCAGCCCCCTGAGATGGCGAGGTGTCCATCCTGGGGATGGAGATGCACAGATTCAAGTGCAGAATCTGACAAAGGAGAATTTCTCCCTGCTGTTCTCCAGGTGTTAGAACCATTTAATAAAGCAAAAACCCCAAACCAGCCGGGTTTTGACCTCCTGAAAATCACTTTTCTGTTACCACCTCTGGCTTCCAGGTAAACACAACACGCAGCCCGGCGGCGCTCGGAGCGCAGGACTCGGGTGGGCGAACCCCCCGCCGCGGAGGAGCCCCCCCAGCCCCTCACCTCACCCGCGGGGCCGCGCAGACAGAGACGCACCCCG